>NC_045600.1:66278343-66433343 GCF_009762305.2 Zalophus californianus
CAATCTTCCTTACAATAGCCATTTATTGATGTCTTTCCAAATACATTAGAAGTGGCAGATGATTTATTTTGCCTTTGAAAAGTACGTATAACCTCCACTCATTCAACAAATATTTAAGTTTCTACTATGTGCCAGGCGTTCTTTTCTAAGTACATTATCAAAATTGAATAGTACAAAATGCCTAGCGTCCTTTTATTGGAGATGTTTTAACTTTAAATGGATTAAAGCAATTTATATAGAAGGCATAGATTAAAAAAAATCTGCTCTCAGACTTTGTACATTCTTCATTCTGACTAATTTATGTCTGGTGCCTGACACACAGTAGGTGCTTTGAATATGGCGCTTTGCTAGTTTTTCTGTGTTTCAACCCCCATTGCTTTTTTTGTGTGAGCAGAATTGTCTAGCAAAAAGAAACCATCTGACTATTGCCATAATTCATTGGCACTAGTCTCATTTCTACCTATGATAGTGATTTCTTTTAAGGGGCTATATAATACCTTTTTTGGTTTGATTTCAAAGTACGTTTTCCTTATTCTTTGTATTCCTTATGGAAAAAAGTGGGAGGGTGGGGTGTGGGAGATAGAGTGGTTGTGTAGTATTGGGAGAAGACTCAGAATGAATTGGAGTCTCCCAAAAAAGACAGTGAGAGATTACTGCCCTTCAAGGAAAAAGTAATGGAATTGGTAACAATGACACCTGGGCTGGATACACTTTTCCTTTTACGAATAGTGAGTCAGTCAACAGCCATGTTGCTAAGCACCTCTGGTGCTCAGCAATGCTCTGGGTAACACTGGAATTGTTGTAGGAATAGTGAAGTATTTAAGAGATACAGATGTGATTGAAACTTCCTTCTGAAGGAATTCAGAACGTGGGGTCTGGACTCTCATGGGACATTTATATCATATCCTTTGGCAGTTTCCTGCTTCTTGAGGGAATTTTGGCCATCCGTTTTTGCTAAAAGTTGGTGTTTAAGTTCCTTCTAGCCATGAAAAACTATGATATTTTGGTTCATAATTACTTAAAAAATAGATAACAATCATTACGTTCCGTTGATCTAAAGGGAAATGTGGCCTGGAGAGACACACCTACGGGCAGAAAATAATTCTATGCCAAAATTGATCCCCTTTACTTCTACTAAAGTTCTATCGCTATCTGTATTCATGCCTGTATCCATCTATATGATCTCTTTGTTGCTGCCTGTCTCCTAGATTATTGTAATTAAAGTCTACCCTCTATTAAAATTTACAATAAAAATGTACTCTTAATGAAACGTAATGGTAGATTATAATCACTCCGTAAGTAGTATATACATACCCATACACTGACGAATGCAAAGTAGTATTGCCTCTGAGATATTTGGAAATGCTGATATATTTCTAGTACCTCAAACATTCTGAACACACATAGATATAAAGGGGCAAGCCCTTAGACTCTTTTGGAGGTAGGTAAGCGTCTTCATTCAAAATGCTGAGGATAAAATGAGAAGGCAAAGCCTGGCAGTAAACATTCAAATACATATATAAATATCTCCTTTGAAATTCCTTCCTGCCATATTGCACAGTTCAAATTAGTGAAAAGAAGGTTCTTACTGCACAGGATATTTTTTCGAGCTACTGAAACTTATATGTACACATCATTTCTATGATCTAAAAATCAGGTACATTTTATAAAACTTTCGCCTTTACGCACACTCTTTTTATAGGAGCTGTATTGTATAGGATTATCAGTTTTTAAGACTTGGACTGTACTTCCAGTTTTTAACCTAATCCTTCTGTATATTCTCATCATGTTCTTCTTTCTACTCTGAGTAAGAATGCAATGAAAACCTGGGGAATCACATTTTTTTTTTGCATACTTTAAAGTTGTGTTTCAGCTTTTTAATAAACTATCTAAAATCCAAACACTGTTGAAATCGACTTACTGACAATCAGTTCTGGATGTTTTTTTTGTTTTTTTTTTTTTTGCTTTATTTCCAAAATGCAAACATGTTTCTGCTCTCAGACGAAGTATTTGCCAGTGTGTCAAGTACTCTTTCCCCCTCATGAAATTAAAAAACAAAAAGGTCTTCATAACCCAATTCTTTAAAGTTCTATATAAACTTGAGTTTTTGGACGTCTGGGGGTCAGGAAAGTTCACTTGATTTATTGGCTTCCCATTTAGTTAACCTGGTATGGCCGAAATTCCTCAGAGTTTCAAAGCCACCCTGTCGTGTGTGATCTTTTTAATGGTTCAGCCTGGTTAACAAATACTATTTCCGCATCGTGCATCCCTGTCTATAGGAGAAGCCAAAGCTTTTCATTCAAGCTCTGGAAAGTTTCCTCCTCATTTGCAGGTGGTGGTGTAAACAGGGAAGAAGATTAGGGGTGTGTCCTGGGCCAAGTCATTCCTCAGGGCCCCTCCTCTTCTGTCTGTGACAAAGGAATGACAAGAGAAGACTAGGAGACTCCAGGAGAGTTGATGTGAGAGGATGTGGACCGGGGCAGTGTGAGTAGGGAAGAGGAAACGATGGAGAAAGTAGAATGAAGGAATATTGGGAAATGTAGTGAGAAAAATAGGAACGGCCAAAAAGAGGCCCTATAGCCTCTGTAGACACAGCTCGTTTGTTTTCCTCTTGACAAGGTATTAGGAATAAACATGCCTTAGGTCAATTAGAGGTATCCCTGATCTTAAAAAGGAAAGAAAGAAGAGGAAAACCCCTCTCCTTTATAACCCCCGCCCTTATTATTTTGGTCCAAGTCCTCAAGAAAGGATTATGACACAGCAGCCTGGCTTTTTATAAGTGCATCATCTTTTCTTATATAAATATTAAGTACATTTGGCTTTTGGGTGTCATACAATTAGCAAATTAGTTGTTCCCTAACAGTATTCATCTAGGTTTGATAACACCTTGCCTACCTTAATTTTAGAATATTACATGCAAGGGGGAAAATTGCCTTCTTTTTTATTGCACTCATTGAAATCCCTTCTCTTGATGCTAGACTCTGGATTTACAGTGGCAGTTAGTTCTGTCATCAGAACATCAGCACTTTGAATGGAACTTTGAAAATTACAAAGACTACACCAGCATTATAGCAGAATTGATGGTTCTCTCTATACGATAAATGCACTCTCATTTTGAAGCTTATGCATTTCCTTTAATATAGCCCCCCTTTCAATTCAATTCAATTCATTGCCTTTATTACAAGTATGAGATGGGAATTAGAAACTTCCTCCAAGATTGCAGATCTTTTGTGCATATTTGTGAGAAAGAGAAGAACTTTTTACTGTTCTTTTATATATGAGATTTAATGAATTAGCTAATGTTCTAAGAGGTAAAACAAACTGTTCATTTGCACTTATATGTGCAAGTACAAAATACAATATTCATGTCCAAGAGAATCTAGAGGTATAATGGAGGGCTTTTAATTCCACTTTTAAGGTATCCTCATTCTTTCTAACATGGTATTCTTCCAAAATGCAATATTCCAAGTATGACATTCAGAGAAGCCCAGATGCGGTGTTGCATCTCTCTAGAACAGCCATGTTGAAAATTTGCCAAAGGACTGTCATCTTTGTAGACTTTGACTAATGAATCTTGGGGTATTTGAAACTGAAGCAGAGGCCATTTTATTTTCGTCCATTTCTTCTAGATTTTCATGATTCGCCCATTGGAAAAAAAAAATATTCCCCAGCAAATCCAAGAGCAGGTAGTCCTGCTCTACCAGACAGAGTCACCCTCTATTTGCTAATGGCTAGGAGGTACTCAAGAGTGGCAGTGGGTGCCATTCCTGGAGAACTGGAGGGGCGACTTGAACATAATCTGTAGTGCTTTGTCTATCACCCCCGTTGAAAGATTTGTACAATGTAATTTCATTTTTTGAGTTGAGTATTTAGCTCTTTGAATCACCATGCATTGGTAATGAGACCTTGAACAAGGTCCTTGTCTTAGAGAGGAGCTGGCACTGTATAAAATAGTCATATAAGTTCATGCATTTCCATCTGTTTCTCCAAATATGGGTGTTTCTTTACTCATCAAGTTATTAATCTTCTACTTAATATCACACTCAAGCTGAAACCTAATTATCCAAGTCCAGAACCACAGCATAATATTATGAAGACAAGTACATATATTACTTAAAGTTCTAGTAATAGCTTTAAAGGTTTATATAACTTGGAATCACCGTTTTGAATATTATTGGTAAAATTATGAAAAGCTGTTCTAGGATCAAAACACAATGGCATGTTGATTTCAGAGTAAAATGTGATCTTGCAATTGTAATTAGTATCTATCTCAAGAGCTATGGGTCATTATATATTATAATTCAATTACTTGATTAAATAGAGATAATCCTTTGTAGGTATCAGCTAATCTAATTCATGGCAATTTACATGGGCTAGACTTATTAAAGATATATAGTAAGAAATATTTTATTTAACATATATTTTTGCTAGCTTTAGAACTTAAAGATCATAATTTGCTCTGGCAGCACACACACACACACACACACACACACACACACACACCCTGTGGTTAGTTTATTCCTTGCTACTTTTACAATCAGTTACTGCTTTGGTGAAAGCCTAAAGCTTAATCCATTAAGAGCCATTCAGAACAAAACAAACAAACAAAGCTTTAACCACTTCAGTGACAACAGTGCAGAACCAACAAGCAGCCTTCTTAGAAAACCCTAGCAATTTTAGGATCAATAGCCTCATACTGGATGCTTCTAAGTGATAAAAGCTAGAACATTTGTGCTGCCAGGTTTTAGAGAATAAAACAAAACACAAAAGTGTCTGGGAAAGATAATTTGATAAGTTTAGTTTGGAAATACCCATGTAGTGCAAAGGGCTGACTTAAGTCCTGTCAACAGTCATGATGAAAACAAGCTAATTTAAATATCACCTTGCACTGAAAATTTTACCTGTATGTCCTGAGGGTTGAAACTTAAAATATATTTTAGTCTTTATCCAAGTTCTACTACTTGCAGCTTTATTATTACTCTTTCTAATTAATGTAAGTGAAATCCTTGGTATATCTACATTCACATCTATTTTTTTTTTAAAAGAAATCTTAGGTAATATCTCTATATTAAAGTATTTAGAAGAATGTTAGAGTCTACTTGATTCAAGGGTACAGTTTTAACAATAAAACTAACAAATACATTTATATATGAGAAGAGCAAAAACATACATTTTTTCCCACAAGATTAAAAGCCTGCTCATTTCCTTTTAGAATTATTTCATTGTATATTATCCTTTGTGAAAAACCCATTAACTTCTTTTATATATCCTCAAGTCTTAAATAATACCCCAGTGCTGCAGAATCTGTTCCATGGAAAAAATCTACTGTCATTCCATAGAATAAAAAAGGCCTCCTACATCATTACATTATCCTTTTCAGTTTTATAAAACAATTTCACAATACTGTATCTCCTGTAGCTATAGTTTTTTAAATGACTTTACGTTTATACTTAATTATAAACTCAGTAAAGAAATAGGAGTATTATTTATTATTTATTTCAAAATGTCAACTGATTAGACTTTACCCACAAATTATCTGGAGGCATTAAATTATATACCTTCATAGGTAGTCAGCAGACACTTGGGATTGCCTGCAGTATGTTTACAAGCTAATTTGTTTACTGAATATTGTCTACTCGTTTACATTTCTGCTTTTTTTTTTAAAGCAGATCCTCACTGAAGAAATATGCTTAATATGAGGCATGAAAGAAATATTTTTTAGTTTTAAAAACTAGCATCAAATCAAAAGCAAAACAATCTCTTTGCTGAAATGTTATCAAATAACATTGACCATCAACATTTTACAGACTGAAGAAATAAATTACCCTGCAATACCATTAAAATGCATGATTTTCTTGTGTGTCAGGAATGCTGTGCAGTTTTGTCTGGATTCATTAAGGCGCTCACTGCATAAGTGCGTTGCCAACAGGGATGTGGGTGGCTGTAATGGCAGCCTGTAGGTTTGTATGGAAAACAAGTATGGCACAGTGAAAAAAATCCTTCTCTCACCCTACAGGTACCTGTACGGAGAGCTTGGGAGGCATTTCCATAGGCTCATTGTCAAGTGAAAGTTAAAGTCCCCACTCACTGGGAAGCAAAGGTAAGTCTGAAAAACCGCATTGAAGAAAAAGGAGAGGGGGTGGGGGTAGGGATGAAATCACCTAGCATTGAAGCAGCCTAACCAAGTGACAGACACGTAGACAACTCTCATGCTGCCAGAACAACACTCTGCACAGCCCACCAGCAAGCAATTTGTCACTGCGACAAGAATATCCTCCGCAATTTGGCATCAGGGTCCTTGGACAGCCAACTGCGCCTGTACAGCACGAGACGTGCTATTCGGCAACGGGAAAGATGGGAACCAAGGTTCTCGTTATGTCCAAACATGTTATTTTATGAAAAACATATCTTTTGTCATGATCAACACAGAGACAGAACAGTAGTAATTGATAATAACTGGGGACAAATAAGACAACAAATTGAGAAAATTATGTTCTTGTATGTTTTTGAGGTACCCTGAGTGTGGAGAAGATTTCAGGATGCTTGCTCTGTTTGTCTGGTATTTTATGGCACACTCCCACAGTGTTTCATAGAAATAATGAATCCATAGGTGCAAGAATGAACTGGGAAGATTTTTTTTTTGGTAGTAAACCATTTGCTTTTAGCAGAACATACTCTTTGCTTTGTTTTAGACTTTATGTGTTTGTGTATTGTGTGTTGATTAATATGTCGCTAAGTGCAAATCCTTTCTTACTGTCCTGATTTGAAATAAGACAAAGAATTCAAGGTAAGTTGGGTTATAAATGTGCAAAGGAAAGACCCTTTACTCTTTACATTGCTACTCTGGTAATCTATTATAAAAGTGCAGTAAAGGAGAGAAGCCAGGGGCATAGGATAAAGGTATCTGATAAATAAGCAAGTAGTGTTCCCCTTGCCAATTACTTGGCATCTTACTTTGTAATTAATGCCACAGTAATGAAAAAAGTGGTAGGCACGAAGATTGGGCCTTTTGTGCATTCTATACAGAATCAAACGCTCATAAAAATCTAGCTCAAAGCTAGCCTAGTTTGGCTCTTTCCACAATCAAACTTGCTAGAGAATTAGAACAATCCCATAGGGTGTGTGTGTGTGTGTGTGTGTGTGTGTATTGCAATGTATTATATAAGAGTGACATCAGGCAATTGTGGTATTGCTGTCTCTATCACACAGACAAGAGTGTCCTTCATTCCCCAGACATGATAGAAACTTCTACCCATTCTGCCAATATCTAACATCATGGTATCTATTATGTTGTTCACTAGTTGTCCTATGAAACACTTTAGCTAACTGCTACTGAAGTGGCTATGATAACTGCCTTGCAATGCCTGGTGCATTTCCCAGTAGCTTATAAATTTGTGCTTTATGGGAACTTTCAGGAAATACTAAAACTCCTTAAAAAGTCAATTATAAGTGAAAGTGACAGTACTAACAGGCATTTTTTTAAGAAGTAGAAAAGAATATAATTTAGGCAATTTTGATATCATTTGAAATATAGTACAAATTTCAAAAATACCCAGTTAATATTATAATAATTCTTCAAACATGAAAAATATATATTTTTTTTAGCATTACGTATGAACCGGATATTGGATGGTTTGGATTTGGGGGATTGGAGAAAGAGATGTTTAACTTTGGAAATGGTATTAAGAGTAGAGTATGTTGAGTAGCTACGTACACAAATGACTAAATGAAATGACTCAGAGTTATATTCTTTTAGGGGTAAAACACAAAGGGGAGAACAGGGAGGAATGTGAAGAGAGAATGTTCAAGGCTGGAGGGTACAAAATACAGTGGAGATCATAAAGAAAACTAACCCCTACTTTTCTAAGCTTTGCATGGGGTGTTTTCCTTGAAACTCCCATTTAAGTCAATGGGAATCATGCAGCTAAAACCCTGTGTAACTCTTTGACAATTTACTTCCTAGTGTCTGGAAAAAGAGTACTACCTACTAAGGGCAATTTACTCATTTTAGTTTGTGCCTTCCATACAAAGATGAATTTGATAGCCTATAGCAGGGGGAAAAGAGAGACTGCATTTAAGATTTTGTTATTGCAAAAGAAATCATCACTGAAAAATGTCGCCTAAACTCTCACCTTGTTTAGCAACAACAATAAACAAAGAAAAGCAATCCAGTGAAAGAATATGAAAAGAAGTATGGACTTGATTACAGGAAAAATGGTGATTGCTATATGAGGGTTTTTTTTTTTTTCCCATTTTAAATTCTCAAGCTCTGAACACAATTGCAGGATAATAAGAATAGAGGACAATTCTTAAGACACCAAATTGAAGCTCTTGATTACTTGCTTTCTCCCATGCACCTCAAGTTGTACATATGTAAATATAGGTATGGTAGCCTTACGAAATCTTTAATAATACAAATACAGTGAAGGGGGGGCTACCATAGCTTGTAGTTATGGGTAGAAATATAGGTAAAATGACAGATATTTATCCTGCTGTAAGCAATAACTAAATAAATGTATCCTCTATATAATATTATTTTTGAAAGCTATAGACTGTGCATGTTAAAAAGTACATGCTATTTATAATCTCTTTCATGAACTTGGAAACAGAAAACTAACACTGGCTTTCAGAGTCTTTATTTTTATTATAAGGCTCTGTATTTCTTTACTCTCAAGTGAAATGTCTATTTAGGTGCTTTACTGATATAATTCTTATAACTGTACAACCATATAATAAGCTTATGTGGGCTGAAGATACAGCTCTTGTGTTTTCTGAGTCTCTTCTCTGTGATTTGTTTTCTGACTTTTCCTTTGGAGGGTGAAGAAATAAGACACTACATGGCTCTGCTTTTTAGTGCATGGATCAGAGACACACCTATGAACAACTGCCTACGCAAGTTGATTACTGGGCAATATAATTTCTCAGTTTTTATGGGTAAATGAGTGCTTCTCGCCATGGACCTAGCTTGTGCATCAATTTAGGTAAGCATACTGCTGCAGCAGCCTTGAAACTATTGCTCTCTGATTGTACCAATTAGCAAATCCTGAACTTTACCACCAGGAAAAGACATAGCTCCCCATTTGTGAATGCCTGGCTTTTGAGAATTAGAGTAATTATGTCACCAAACCTACCATTGATTTTAAGATAGACATCTCAATAATTTTGTAAGACTAAAAACCTTTCCAAAAGCACACTGATATTTTTATAGCAGAAATAATACATAGGGATGAATACAGTGATTTGATATGTGAGAACATTTAAGAGAGAGAGATACTTTACTTGAACAGAATTTAGATGTGTTTCTGGGCTGAGTCTTTGATTATAAATTTCACGTTGGAGGGTTTTGACTGTGTGAGAACTTCTGAAATCCGATTTCCTTGGAGAAGGGTGTTGAGAATTCACAAAATAATAAAAAGCATGTGCTGTTATTAAACTAGATTATGGTACTATTGTAAAATCATAGACAATGATAAATTTAAGACATTAAAATTCTCTAAGTTGTAATTTTAAAACTCACAACTGGTTCTTACATCCCAGGCCATTCATCGTTTGTGACCAGATCACATATCCTTAACCAAATACAAATTAAAAGATTTTTGTTCACAAATTAAACCTGAATTGAATTTAGCACACAAAGCTCTTTAGTTATCCATTAAAATGGTTTTGTTTTTAATTTTTTTCTTCTTACAGTGTTTTTATAACCAGCAAGAGTAAGTTAGTAACAGTATTTAAGGTAAAATAAAGTCAAGTATTACAATGGCAATGTCATTCACAATGTTATAGAAACTTGTTTTCCTCCTATATTATAGTGACATTGTTTCATTTTGGGCAAGAAACTGAATAATCATTAATACATTCCATGGAATCATAGATGTATAGGATTATATATTCTAGGTCTCTCATTTTACGAATTATCTTTGCCATGATCTGAATGAATAAAGTATTTTAATTCAAAACTAATCTCTGTTTACTTCAGGCTGGTTTTGCTAGAAATTTACTATGAATCAACGTTTGAAAGCACTGATGTTTAAGACAACTTTCAGTATTCACTTTTCTTCATATCTCCCTACATATAGTTAAGAAATTATTGTGACTTTGAAATGACATCTATGCAGTCATTTTGTAGTATGTAGGAGGGGAAGACATACAGAAATAATATATTGTCCCTTGCAATATCTCAAAATCATGCATTTAGTTTCCAGGATACACACACACACACACACATACACACACACACACACACACACACACACACACACACACAGAGTCTGCTTTTCTTTTAGCTCAATAAGCACATTTTGTATATATTTGCCCTAAAACATTTTCCCTGTCCCGGGCATGCTGTTTCATGAACTGATTTTATCACCTGTACAAGAGCATTTTATAAATGTTCTCACTAAGAAACCAAATAAATAAGTGTATAGTCAAATTAATTATTGGTTATATTCATAAGGATGAGTTTATTTACATTATTTACTGTGACCGCATTTGTCTTTTCTTGTCCTTTTTTATCTTCATTTCCTCATGCATGGCACTTGAACAGCCTTCTATAACTAAAATATATTTGGAGAGCTAAAGTGTGGAGGAAGATAATTTTGGGGTAAGGGCATGGTACTGTTAACACTGTTGATTCTCTGGCCCCAAAGATCTTTGGGATTGTTCATTGTTCATATGGTAAATTTCTGATGCTCCACTTCAAAAATCTGAGGCCTGAACCCTTCTTTGCTATGTCTAAGAAAAGGAAGCCACTATATAATAGGCTGAATAGTCTGGAGCAAAAGGTCACCCAATATTACATGTGCTTGTTTCGGACCAAAGCATGGGAAAAATCCTCCCAAGCAGTGTTAAGTTGTCTCCCCTTTCATTGGTGTGTGTGTGTGTGTGTGTGCAACTTTAACCTTAAGGGGTTTCAAGCACAGGTATTGAAAGAGGAAGAGGACTTTTAAGGGGAAATGAGATCTGGAAATGTTTCAAAGATACCCTAAACAAGACAGGAGAAAATCTGTTTCCAATAGTAAGAATTTTGAGGCTTAAAAGTGATGGTGCAGAATGAAAAACGTTTTTTACAGTTCCAAAGTACGTAACAAAGCAAGGCAGTGGTTCAGGTGAAATGCAACATAATTTTCATAATTATTTAAGTGTGAAAGCACATAATTGGGTTCATTCATGGCCTTTCAAGTGACAGTGTTGGGCAATGGAAAAACCAAGAAGATATTTGTCTGATTTTTCAGTATCATGCCATATAAATCTGAGCAAGTCATTTCAACTGTTCAGGGCCTACATAGGTACAAAATGAAGAGGATTCTAACACTATTAACATAAGAAGGAATGCAAGATTTGTGATTATTTCTGATGCCTGGTGTTTTCATTGTTGTTTCAGCTCTTAGTATATTCTGTTTATTGTGATAGTGTCATTCATTTACTCATTTGTTCAAAGATAATTACTAAGTATTGACTAAAGGGCATGGCTATTCTTGCTATCAGAGACTAGTAAGATAAAGTTTCCAACTTTTAAAATATTCATAGTCTGCTGAATGAAGCAACAAACCAAAATTAACAGCACAATATAGTAAGGGTTATGATAAAGGCACACCAACATTTCTATGGGAAGTCAGAAGAGGAGCTTCTAATTTTGCCTCAGAGAGACTGGAAGGCTTCATAGAGGAGGTGATCACTCAACTAGATTGATGGTAAAAATGGGACCACTTTAGTTTCTTGCCAATAGACCAAAGATTGCCGCAAGAGAACTGAGTTAATTTGTGTTGTAAGGCTCTTGGCTTTAAAACATTCCTTTTTTGTGTGTGGCTTTAAAAATTTGCATTATTGTGAAGTTCTGCTTCTGCCAATTAGTTTTGATACTGGGTTTTCTTTCTTGTCTTTTTTTATGTTACACGGGAAGGAAAAGGGAAACAGTAACTACTAAATATGTGATTGATATGACTACTCGCTACCTATTCAAGACCTCTATTTTTTGAATGGTGTGTATGAGTGCATGCATATGCGTGCTCATGTATGATAAAATAAACATAAGTGAATATGTGAGACTTTCATGGTATCTTTTGAGATAATAGGAACGATGCTGGAATAACAAACTCAAATAGGGAAACCTCCGCTCAGATTGTTTTAAATATTTGATGGGATTCGAGGGCTTTCCAAGAACAGCTAAATATAAAAGCATTTTTTCTTTTCTATTATAGAATAGAAAGGATCGTGTTAGAAGGACTCTCTTTCTAGCAGGTGTGACAAAGAAACAGGTAGCAGGAGGGCTTGGTACATAGAAAATATTTGAAACAAAATCAGAATTTAATGACCTAGGCCAGTGTTTCTCAAACTATAATGTGCATAAGAACCACCTGGAGAACTTGTTAAAGTACGGTAGGCCGGGGGTTGGATTGATAAATTTTCATTTTTTATAAACTCACAGGTGAGGCTGATGCTGCTGGTTGAGGATGACACTTGGAGAACCTCTAATCTAGACCAGTGCTTCTCAAATTTAATCTGTATATGAATCACCTGGGGATCCTGTCAGATTGAAGATACTGATGCAGTAGGCCTGGGGTACATAGGAAAATTTGCATTTTGAACAAACTCAAAGGTGATGCTGATGCTGCTGGTCTGCAGATCACACTGTGAGAAGCAAGGCCTTAGGTGATTTCCTACATTATGAGTCCAAGTCATGTGACATGGCCTGAGGATTTCAGAAAATAATAAGATCAAATAACAACTTCAAGTTCATTTCCTAAGCAAATAAGATTGTATCCTTACCAACAATAACTAATAAAGAATTAATTTTTTTATATATCATGTGAATAATATTACAACCCCACTGAGAATTATTTTCTAAGCTCCTGTTCCCCGTATAAAATACTTGCCCTGGTTACTGTAAAAGTTAGGTGAAACATAGGTTTCTTCTTTTAAGTAGCTTCTATAACTACCTTGGCCATGTATTAAATTTGCATTATATTTCTCTAATTATGATAAGTTGTGTGTGAGTACATAAGGTAAAAATGGATTGGTCTAATATGTCCAAAAGAAAATCTTAGAAATAGTACTATTCAAGTTGTGTTATTTAGCCACCCCTCTTGTTTAAAAATTCTGTTTAGTTAGACAAGTTCTACTTACATAAAGCAAAGGTTGAACTAAATCTAGTGAAATGAGCTGGAAAATATACTATTTTTGATCAGATAACAGTCCCTGGTGGATTATATGGATGTGGGTGTGAAAGAGCCTTACTGGTAGGTGTTGGCTGTCTTCCACCTACATTTTCTTGGTAACTGATAATTCTCCATTCCCTCTCTTCTGTGTAGACCTTTTAAAAATAGGGGAATGAAGTAATGGCAGTATATTAAGGAATTTGAAGTACAAATTTCCAAGAGAATATTCAAGTAAAAAAATGCAAGGGATAGCATCTGTAGTATATACTTTGGCCAACTTTGAGTCATTTTAGGCACCCTAGGGATACATATATTTCTATTCTCCTTATGCCCCTCCCATTCACAAATTTTCAAGTGATATGAAAGTGTTAAATTTAATGACTCAACACAGTTTGAGTAAATTTCTCAATTCTCAGTTTGTTTATTGTTTTGGTGGACTTGATCAAATATGGGTAACTGATCATGTTAATGCAAATGCCCAAACCCTCGGCCAAATAAATGTAAATATACTTAAAGTATTAATATAATTTTTAACAATTTTTTTGTCTGGGGTGTGTGATTTTTGTATTATCATTTCTGAGGATAAACGACTGTCCTTATAACAATAATAGATGGTCCAGTGCTTTAGTCATTTCTACTCCTTCCCATTTTCCAAGTATGTTAACTTCAATCCACTCACCAAATCAGACAATTCCAGGAAAAAATTTTACTTGCAGGATATTTGACTTCTTAAAATACTGCACTTGTGTCTTACTATATAACCAAATGAAGTTTCAAATAATATAATTTTAAAATGTAGATGCTTGGGATAGAAGAGCAGTGGTTCTTAACCTTTGTGGAAATACCTCTTTACAGAAAATGCTCATAAGTACACACAAAGAAATTTTGCATACAAAGTAGTGCATATTTACTGGCCTTTTGAAGGAAAATTAACAACTCTGATCTTGATAATTGAGGTGAAGTTAACAAAAATGCCATCTTTTTTCTCCTTTCTTACATAGACATTGATACCAGATGGATCAATAGACTGTTTTTCTAAATACATCATTTTGTTTTTATTGTGTAAACCTTGCCTTACAAATAAGCCTTTATACTGATTTGTAACATGGAAGCAAGTGGACATCTGGCTTCTGTGAAAAATATGATTCACTCATTTGCATTTTTAAATTCCATTCATTCCATTTTTAAATTGTTCACTTGTCCTCTTTGCTCTTTCTAAAAGCAACTCTTCTTCGCTCTCTTCAATTTTAAATACCCACAGAATTTATGTTACTTATAGTTCAGAACATCATCTCTGTAAAATTTTTAAATGAAAATCAATATTCAAGGTCCACAGCATGTGTAAATCCACAATATCTAGGTAAGGGCGAAGTTAATTGAAAACCAGCAAGGAATTTGGGTGACAAAAATCAGTTTACTCCTAGTACTTTTTAGTGGTCTTGGAGGGCTTTGAAATATCTTTCAAAGATCAAAATACTAATGAATAATTTATCCTTCAGGTTGGTTTTATTTCTTCAAAAAATATTTTGGGTACATAAAGGTGTTTTTGTCACTAATGATACACTGTAAACAAATTCTGGGAAGAAAGATGATAATGATATTCAGTTACTAATAAAATATTGTGTGCAGCAATAGTTTTTGTGAGCAAAAATGGAATTTGAAACCTGCAACATTTATTCATTAATTTAAGTGCGAGTCCTTCCTCTTTATAGTGACAAATCCAGAATCTAATAATTTTCACAATGTTGAAATCTCGTAATAACCAAGAGCAGAAGAACTCAAGTTCCATTCCAATTTTAGGTAAAATTTCTCATGAGTGTTTTATTCCTCATCTTACGTAATTGGCCTTTATAGAAGCCCAGCATTTCAAAATGGTAGTGTTGAATATTAAAATAGTTAAAGTTAATCTCTTTGCATATTGGATATTTCTCTCTAACTAGTTATGTCCTGGAAAAATGTCAGCGTGTGTGTTTGTGTGTGTGTGTGTGTGTGTGTGTGTGCATGTGTAATGAAAAGATTTTCCTCCAGTTGAGTGGAATAGCTGATGGGTCTAAGACTAGGTAATGGAAATGTATAGTCATGGTAGACAAAGATGAGAGAATGAGAGAAGTTAGTCCATAATGGTCTTCAGCTATGAATTTTGGACTTGATTCTGAAAGTATACCAGAAGATATTGCTTTTCTAAGAACATCAACCACAAGAGTGTGAAGGAGATTTATGTAGGAACATACAGAATGGACATTAGCGAGGTAGAGATGGGAAACTGGAACCAAGAAGACCAGGTAGTTGAAGTTATCAAGCTCTGAGCTTGTGTGCTATCATTTATAATTCATGTTTCATTACAGATGTTCTTTGCTAACATTGTACAATTTAGAAAATTTTGGAAGAACATACTGGATTTGAAATTAGAAGTGAATTTGGTTAAATTTCCCTGCCTGGATTTCCTGACAGCTATCACATTGAACTAAGTCAAATTTCCATTTAGGGTTTAGTGCCTATAATTGGGGGGAATAAATGCTTGTTTTAATGATTTGGTCCAAAAAACTGTTAGAGAATGAGAGCCCCTTTTCCTGATGGCAAGGCATTATAAACCTGTTTGAGACAAACTGGAGAGTTTTAGAAGCTAGAATCATAGATGTAGGTCACTCCTAGAACTGTTTATACACTAAAGAAGTTGATCCTTAGAGTAGCCTGAAACATAATCAGAAAGACTAACATGATTCTGGTGACGTAAGGCAAACTGGTCCCATAAATCATATCAGAAATAACTTCTGTTTTGAGGAGGATGAGATGTACTGTCATCAGGACACCCACTAGATCTTTTGAGGCGTTGTTACTACTTTCACATATATTGCATGGAAGTTTAATATGAATGCACAATCTCCAGTTCCTTTAAGAACAAGAAGCAGTGTTCCTCTCTCTGCCACTGATGCCACTGTCAGAATTCAGGATCAGAGGCTACCTTTTCTCTCTTTAAAGGAAATTTAGCTGCCCTCTTGGTGAGAGAGAGTAAAGCTGCGTAAGGTGTTGAATGCCGATTAGCATGTCAGTCAGGCTGTCTATCTGATATAATCGAAAGAATTGAAGGAGCCTTGAAAAAAACAGGTGTGGAGAGAAATGTGGACAGCTGTCGAAAGCATTTTGTGTCTGGAACAAACGTTCATGGACTTCTCCACTGAAGGGGATACTAAAAAGCTAGTTTCTGAAAAATGGCTAGAGTAGTCTGTGTCTGGTAGATTAGGTCAAAGGAGAAATTGGATGTTTGAGTTGGCAGGTCACAAAACAAGTACTGAATCAATCAGTTGTCCTCTTTTAGTAAAAATCCAGATGGGTTTTGGCTGTGTTTTTAGTTCATTCTGCCTCACTTGTTAGATGGGATAATGGTATCAGCTCCTCCCCACTTGGTAGTTATGTAGCCATAATACAATAAGATAATTATTTCTCAATATAATAGTTTTTTAGATTTAGGGAAAAATTACAAGCACATGAAAATCCAAGATATAAGTATGCTATAGTGCTTTATAATGTCTTTCATTTGGAGTTCTTATTACAAAGGTATTTATAAACAGAAGTCCTTAACTTCTATTTGCCATTAGTAAAATTGAAGATCAATTGAAGTCTTCATGAAGCCAGTGTAGAACCCACAGCTATGGAACAATTTATTGGTACAACTGGTCAGTAAAGAACATGAAAAGGCAAAGCCAAAACTTTTCTTCTGAAGCCTATTTTCTCTCTTATTTTATTTCATTCCAGTACAATTAACATACGGTGTTATATTCATTTCAGGTATACAGTATAGTGATTCAACAATTCTATATATAGAATATATTTGTATTCTATAAATTCTATATATTATTCAGTGCTCATTGAGATAAGTGTACTCTTAATCCCCTTCACCTATTATATCCACCCCCCACACACCCCCTCCCCTCTGGTAACCATTAGTTTGTTCCCTATAGTTCAGAGTCTGCCTTTTGGTTTGTCTCATTTTTCTTTGCTCATTTTGTTTTGTTGCTTAAATTCCACATATGAATAAAATCATATGGTATTTGTCTTTCTCTGACTTATTTCACTTAGCATTATACTTTTAGATCCATCCATGTTCTTGCAAATGGAAACATTTCATTCTTTTTTATGGCCGAGTAATCGTCCTTCATCACATCTTGTTTATCCATTGATAGACACTTGAGCTGCTTCCATAATTTGGCTATTGTAAATAATGCTTCAGTAAACACAGGGGTGCATATATCTTTTTGAATTAGTATTTTTGTATTCTTTGGGTAAATAACTAGTAGTGGAATTACTGTGTCATATGATAATTCTATTTTTAATTTTTAAAGAAACCTCCATACTCTTTTACACTAGTTTGCATTCCCACCAACAGGGTACAAGGGTTTCTTTTTCTCCACATTTTTGCCAACACTTGTTGTTTCTTGTGTTTTGATTTTAGCCATTCTGACAGGTGTGAGGTGATACCTCATTGTGTTTTGATTTGCATTTCCCTGATAATTAGTGATGTTGAGCATCTTTTCATGTATCTGTTGGCCATCTGTATGTCTTCTTTGGAGAAATGTCTGTCTTTTGAAGTCTATTTTCATTACCATGTAATTATTTGTTTTGTGTCAAGTAAATGTTTCATTGAAGTAAAACACATGTTCAAAAAATGCACGGATTTAAGCATACATATTATTGAATATTTGAACACATATTTAATAAGTGAACACATCCATGATTTAAAGGAATAGAATAATATTGGCATATAAGAAATTCCCCTTTGTCCCATCTTGTCACTACCTCCAAAAAGAAATCACTATTTTAATTCTTATTTGCTCTGATGGATTTTATATATATAAGTAGCAACATATAGTATGTACTTTGTTATATCCATGCTGTAAACAAACGTGGTGTAATTGCAGTTCATTTATTTTCATTGCTGTAGAGCATTTCTTTGTGTGAATATACCAAAAATCATTTTGTCCCTACTTTTGATGGACATGGTCATTTCCAATTTCTGGCTTCTGTTGATCTTGTCATAAGTATTTTGGATGTATAAGTATACTTTCCTGCTAAATATATACCTGGGAGTGGAAATAGTATAGTGAGTAAGGTATTTTCAGCCGTGGTAGATTTGACCAGTTTTCTGAAGTGATTATGCCATTTTGTGCTTACACCAGCAATGTATGATGTGCTTCCAGAGTTTGGTGTTATACTCTTTTTAAGTTTAGCCATTTTGGTGGGTATGTAGTAGTATGTCATTGTACTTTTAATTTGTTCTCTTTTGGCAACTGATAAGTTTTGGCTACTTTCCCTTTGTTTATTGGCTGTGGGATATTCTCTTTTATGAAGTATTGGTTCATAAATTTTTCTTTTGGGTTTTCTATCTTTTTTTCTTATGGTTTTGTGGTACTTGTTAAATTCTGCATATATGTCCTTTGTGAGATAAAAGCTTTTCAACTATCTTTTTTTCCAGTATATAGTTTGCCTTTTTCACTTTCTTACTGGTGACTTTGGATTAATATAATCTTTTAATTTTGAAGTAGTCTTTTCCTTTATGATGAGCACATTTTGTGTCCTGTTAAAGATGTCTTTACCCCAAGGATGTAACAGTATCCTCCTATTTTTGGGGAAATGATATTTTCACCTTTTATTTTTATATCTATGGATCATCTGATTGATTTTTGTGTGTGCTATAGGGAAGGAATCAGTTATAATTTTTCCTTATGTATAGTCAGTTGGCTAGTGCCATTTCAGTTTTGTAGTTCAGTATCACATTTTTCATAAATCAAGTGACTATGCGTATGTGTAGATTGTCATTAGATTCTTTTTTTTTCCCTTGTGCACTAAGCTGTCTTAATTATACTTTGTAGTAAGTCTTGATTTCTAGTAATGTATATCCTTTGATTTTGTTCTTTTTCAAGATGCTGTTGTTATTCTTATCCTTTTGCATTTAAAATGATCTTGCTAACTTCTACATTTAAAAATGTTTGCTAGAATTTTGATTGGGAGAAACGCTATGCTTTTAACATTGTATTTGTTTATAAACATGGTAAATCCTTTCATTTATAGTTTTAATAGTCTTATTTAATTTCAGTATTTCACAGTTTTATGGGTAGAGGTCTTATACATGTTTTGTTAGATTTTTTCTTAGACATTTGCTTTTTTTGGATGCTATTTCAAATTGTATGTATATTTTTTAGAATTTCATTTCATAATTTTCAGTGGTCTATAGAAATAATTGACCATTTTTCCAGTTCCCTTGCTTAATTCATTTACAAATTCTAATGGTTTTACTCTAGAAAACTTTGGATTTTATAAATATACAGTTATGTCATTTGTAAATAATGCTATATTTCTCTCCCTTTCTCAGCCTTATATCCCTTATTTCTTTTTCTTCCTTATTACTTTGACTAGATGTTGAACAGAAGAGGCACTAATGGACATCTTTGTTTCTTTCTCAGTTTTGTGTGTTGAGGGGGGACGTTTCTTTGTTTACTTGCACATGATATGTACTATAGGTTTTTAATAGGTACCTATTAACAGATTAAGGAAGTTTTGTCTGTTCTTAAAAGTGTGCTGGTTAATTTCCTAATATACATGGGTTTTTCACTTATCTTTGTAAAAAATTGTTTTCTAATCTAATAGCAATGAGGTCAGAGAATATGCCATGATTTCAATTCTCTAAAATGTATTGAACATATACCAACATTGATAAAATGTGGTGTATTTTGGTATACATTCCATGTGTACTTGAAAGAATATATATTCTATCTTATTTGAGGACAGTGTTCTTTTTTTTTTAAGATTTTATTTATTTGAGAGATAGAGAATGCAAGTGGGGAAAAGCAGAAGGAGAGGGAGAGGGAGAGGGATAAGCAACCTCTGTGCTGAGTGTGGAGCCCAATGTGGGCTTGATCCCAGGACACTGAGATGATGACCCGAGCCAAAACCGAGTCAGATGCTCAACCAACAGAGCCACCCAGGCACCCCAAAGACAGTGTTCTAAATAAGTCAGTTAGGTCAAGAGTATTTATTTTATTGCTGAATTCTTCTATGTCCTTATTGTTATTTTGTCTATTTATTATATTATTATAAGAGAGGTATTACAATCTTCCAATATGATTTTTGATTTGTGCATATTCTATTTCTGTCCATCTTATTTTGCTTCATATATTTTAAAGCAATGCCATCAGATATATATAAATTTAAAGTTGCTATATTTTCCTGATGTATTAACTCTTTTATCATTAGAAAATGCCCCTCTTTAGCTCTAACAAGATTACCTACCTGAACGTCTACCTTGTTTTATGTCAGTATGGCCACACTAGTTTTCTTTTGTTTAGTATTTGTAAGATATGTTTTCTGTCTCTTATTTTCAACTCCTTGTGAATTTAAGGACATTTTTTTAATAGCATAGAGCTGGGCTTTTTTTTTTAATCATTGGATGTCTTTGTCTTTACAGTGGTGTATCTATTCCATTTATGTTTAATGTAATTGCTGATACAGTTGAGTTTATATTTACTGTCATACTATTTATTTCTTGCTTTCTCCATAATTTTCATTTTACTTTTCTTTCTTTCCTTATCTTTGATTAACCAAATATTCTTAGCAATCCATGCCCCCTCCCCTAACTCCTGGCTAGTTTGGTAATTATGCCTAACTTTTTTTTTTATTGATTACCCTAGAGATTATAACTCACATCCTTATTATATGACCATCTATTTTAAATTTGTACTTTTACTACTTCCCAGACAATGCAAGGTACACAGAATACTTTATCTCCATTTACCCATTTCTTGGCTTTTGTAGTATTGCTGTCAAACATTTCAATTCTAACTATATTTTAAATCACAAAATATGTTATTTCTTTTCAGTTTTAATATCCATTTTGATGTATAAGCATACTTAAATTTTCCTTTGTTCTTTATTCTTCTCTGCATTTCTCTGTTTACTTCTGGATTCATTATTGTTCTGCTCCAAGAAATCTTTCACTATTTAATGTAACTCTACTGCTATGAATAATCTTAGTTTTTGTATTTTTATTTCACCTTCACTTTTTGAAGGACATCTCATCTGGGTATAAAATTCTAATTTAGTAGGATTTTCTTTCAGCACTTTAAAGATACTTCATTATCCTCTGGCTTCATTGGTTTTTTTCACTTCTTTTAAAGTAATGACTTTTTCACTCATGGGGAACATTAAACTCTTTGTAAGATTTTTACCTGTTTTATGCTGAAGAAACTGAGTGTGGTTTTCTCTGTGTAATTTTTTTTTTTTTTTTTTTGTATTTACATGCTTGGGTTCATAAGACATTCTGGATTTGTGCTTGGAGCTTTTCTTCAGTATTGAAAAGTTATTGGTAATAGTCTCTTTAATACTGTGTTTACCACATTCTCCCTCTCCTCTCTTCAAGGACCCAAATTGCATATATGTTAAACCTTTTTAAATACAACCCACATATATCTTTTGATCTTATCTGTACTTTCCATTTATTTTATCCTCCATGCTTCAAGACTATACTTTCAGGGATCATTTCTATAGTTTGTTCTCCTCCATGCTTCAGTCTGGATATTTTCTAATGATCTATCTAGCTCTGTAAGCAATCCTTGAGCTCTTTCCAAACCATTGTTAATCCTATATTTTGAAATCTAAATTTGTTACTGTAATTTTTTAAATCTAGATCTAAATTTTTAGAACTAGAATTATTTTTTTTGTTTTGTTTTGTTTTGTTTTTGTATGTCCCAGTTGTATGGTAAGATTCTTTGGCTTGTTTAGTTCTTGAACATATTGATCTATTTATCTTAAATTCCATGTCTCATAATTCTTATGTCTGTGTCACCTATGGGTCTGTTCTATTGTGTAGTTCTTTTGATATTTTTTTTATACGACTGTAATTTTTTTTTTTTTTTTTTTTACTGAATCCTAGACATTGTATTAGATTGTAGGAACTGATTTCTGTTATCTCATTCTAGAGAGGATTTACATCTTCTGGCACGTAACAAAAGGACAGAAAATCAACCTAATGATGAATTGAGCTGACTGGAGGTTGATTTTCTATCTTTGTAATGGTTGGTCTTCCCCTTACTCATCTATCTCTAAAGGAACAGCTTTCCAGGTTTTCAGCTAAGAGGCTTCCCAGGGCCATGAGAATGCCTGTACTCTGTCCTGCTTTATATTTGCTTTCTGCTTGGCTTCTTAGTGTAATGATCAATGCAGCTTTATTGGTAATTTCTTTGAAGAGAAGAGATTCTTCCTTTTTGGGAAGCTCTAGAGTCCTCAAATGCCTTGATAGCACAAAACTTTAGTTTTTGCCTTTTCTGCGGGTAGTTTTGCCTCTACCTGCTTTCTCATCTCCTTGCCCTAAGCCAAGATTTGGCATATGCCATGAGAGGAAAATAAATATTTAAAAAATTTGGTTTGTTTTAGTAAGCTCCTTTTTCTTCAAAGGTTTGCCTCTCAAATCCTGGCTGTCTCAGCAACTCTCCAATACCTGCAAGCTTATGTCTGTATGTTATTCATCTTTTCCTAATTGCCCTCAAGGTCTTTGATCTACTATAAGCTGCTCTAAAAAAATACATTTTTAAAAAGATTTATTTATTGGGTGCCTGGGTGGCTCAGTTGGTTAAGCAACTGCCTTCGGCTCAGGTCATGATCCTGGAGTCCTGGGATCGAGTCCCGCATCAGGCTCCCTGCTCAGCAGGGAGTCTGCTTCTCCCTCTGACCCTCCCCCCTCTCATGTGCTCTCTCTCTCTCATTCTCTCTCTCAAATAAATAAATAAAATCTTAAAAAAAAAGATTTATTTATTTGAGAGAAAGAGAGCATGATTGGGAGGGACAGAGGGAAAGGAAGAAAGAATCTTAAGCAGACTCCATGCTGAGTGTGGAGCTTGATGCAGGGCTCAGTACCATCACCCTGAGATCATGACCTGAGCTGGAGCCAACCAAGAGTCAGAGGCTCAACTGACTGTGCCACCCAGGCACCCTGTCTGTATATCTTTTTTAGAAATGAGGAGATTAGCCAAGATTGAATGATATCTTTTTCATATTAACAATTTGTTTTAAAATAAATTATTAAAAATTCTATATCGCTTTATATTATAAGGAGCTCCACTAACTTTTTGAGCATCCTTTCTTGAGTATGTACATTGTGAATCTGAATTCAGATAACTTTCCATTATCATTTAAAATATTTGTTATACACTTTATTTTATTCATATTTTTTAAAGATTCATCTATTTCAGAGAGAGAACGACTGGGGGGAGGGCCAGAGGGGGGGGAGAGAGAGAGAGAGAGAGAGAGAGAGAGAGAGAGAGAGGATGCTTGAGCAGACTCCCTGCTGAGCATGGAGCTTGCCATGAGCTTGATCCCAGAAACCTGATATCATGACCTGAGCCAAAATCAAGAACCGTCCGCTTAACAGAGTGAGTCACTGAGGTGCCCCAGTGTTATACTCTTTAGAAGCCTCATTATGTTTTCAGATATTAATAAGTCAGAATTTTCATATGTGGTACTTTAAAGTGATAAAAAATAGGAGGAAAAACATCCCTCAGGGCATCACAATAGTTGGTTCATGGGGGACAAGTATATATAGGTCTTTTAAAATAGTCAATAACTAAGTTCTCTTGAATGAAGCTCAAGAAATCCATTCAGTAATATAATGAACACTGAATATGTTAGAATGGATTTTGAATTTTAGAATCATAGGTTTCAATTGTTAAGAATTGATGTAAGTATTAATCTAAAACCTTTCAAAGGTGAAGTGAGGCTTATAAACCCTTACTCAAGAACCAGACATTAGGAAAACCCTATGTTACATGAAAGATTTTTGGAACTGGTATGTTTAGCACCTGTTTCCTTTCTGACATTGCATAATCACTATCTGCACCAAAGGCCCATTACATATGTTTCATTAAGACCATGGCTGGTCTTTCCTTTGTATATTAGTATTTGCATTCTCAGGGAGGTCTAATTCCATGTTTTCCTTCCCATTCTCCCATGTAACTTTACCTGAGCTGTATCTTATCTACTTAAGGACTGCATTATCAAATAGTTGGTCTGATAAACTGATATATGATAATAAGATAAATGTTTCAAGTGGCAAGCTTTAAACATCTCAGTCAAAATACTTCATTATAACAGCTCTTGAATAAAATAATCTTAATAGTATTCTGTTATATGTACATTTTCAAAGAAAAAACATTGCTTTCTTTTCAGTAAGCATTTGCATGAGTTTTTAAACTACAGCTTTCTGGTTATAAACATATAGATTTGAATAAGTTCTAAACATTTTTTTTTCCCCTCAACCAATTCAAACCTAGAGGGTATAGTGTAACAACTGTCATAGTAATTAAGATATTCTTTTGCTTTGAAACTTTTCTTTCAACCAAGGTAGCATCTGGTTTTCTTTATTTTGACAATTGCAGTTTTCCAGTTTCAGGACTTTTTTACATTATCCTTCAAATTAAGGTTGCATAGTGTCTGCCAGTTTTCATGGTTTGCAAGTATAATACCCATTGGATGTTTTTATTGGAAATTACAGATTTTTGTTTTATACACTAAGTTTTTAGGAGTGATATAATTTGTAAGTCCATGAAAGAATGAATCCATTTTCATTCAGGTCTCTAAATTATTTTATTGCCTCTGTTCTACAAAGATACATTTGTCTCAAGGGTGTTCAAGGTGGCATTAGAAAACAAACAGTATATGTGTTGCCACTTGTATGTAAAAACAGTTTTGTAGATATTTTACATGAATTGGGAAAAAACATGAAAAGGAAAATGGAAATATTATTATATTGCTCATGGCCTTTATCCTCAAACTTTACTCTCTTAATATTATCATAAGCCTTATTTTCAGATTATTCCTTTTATATAAATTATCAACAGTATACCAGTATCACTGTGATTACATTATTATTCTCTTTTATATATCATTAAACACCTTACTACTTAATTATGGTCTCTAAAGGGTGTTAATATAAAAATGTTGTGACTTCAAAACATTGAAAATTCCTGGTCTAGCTGTTATAACACCATGTCCACAAGATATAGCTATATGCCTGTTTTATACTGCACTTATGTTTAAATTTAATGCCAACATTTCATTGCTAAGAAACATGTTAAATGAGGATGGAGATGCCATATTTATTGAAGGGCACATCTACATTGGCAGGTGTTTTCTGAATTAAACATTTGTTTCAGATAATATTTTATTCAGGAGCATCTTATCAGCCAAAATGTTTTCTCTCTTTTTTTTTTTTTTTTCAAGTTTTGAAAATTCCAGTTTCCTCACCCCATATTCTAAGCTGGAAATGTTTGGGAAGAAATATTCTTTTCCTTTGGTCCCAAATGCTTCAAAACTCTCATTTCCTCAGTGAAAATCTTTAGTCCAGGGTTGGTATTCACACAGAATATTTCAGCTCTTCAGACATTGAACTTTATTTTCCAAATGTTTTTCTTTAAAAATAGGCTTTTAAATTGGAGATTCTCATTTGGAAATAGTTGAAAGACTAAGCGTGCAGGTTAAGGTGAAGGGACTGGAAAAGCACCATTTAGAGTAGGACACTTGTCTAAAACGATTTTCATAGTACTCTCAGAGAGATGAGTGATTGAGGTTCTCTAAGACACTGACTGCTGACAGTGTCTGGAATTAATACATTTAATTCTAAATCTGTGCAATTTGACCTTAATTTTTTGTGAACAAAAGTTACACGTTGCACTAATTTGCATTGATGCTACTTTCATTTTAAATTGGAATTTTTTATCACCATCCATCTGTAAGATACCTCCTGTTACTAATTTCTGACGTGGATTCCCTCATTAATATGAGATTCACAATTGCATAGATTAAGTTATCTGATCATATCTGGCTCATCCCATGTTTTATCATTCTGTTCCTATATTTGATAGATAGTGATTTAACTGTGACAATGTTAGTATATAAAGATAATGAGTCAGATACTAATATTGGAAGAGTAAAATTTTAATAATATATCTGTTGACATGTTATTTTACAGGATTTAAAATTTCATTAGGTGCAGTTTTCTCTTTTAGCCATTTTAATAGAGTAGAAAATGTAAATCTTATATTTTGTAGTTTTATAGTAAAGATTTATATTTTAATAGTGTTAAAATGAGAATTTAAATGATTTTCTAATTAAATATTATGCACATCTTAGTAAGACAGTTTTGTTTTTTTCTTTTCTTTTTATAAGTAATCATTTTGAAAGCTCTCTAAGTGAAAGAAATTTGTTTCTGCTAACAACCTTCACAAGTATATGAAACAATATAGAATACATTGTTTTTAAGAATGTTTGAAAATCAAAACATCGAGTTAGTAAGAGAGTAAGAATAAACTGCTCACAGAAACTCTTAATACTCTTAATTAGTTGTTTAGGTCAGGAACAAAGAAACAAAACTTCTCACCAAAACATATGAGTGCAGTGAACTGAAGATCCCTTAAGAGCTGGATTTGATAGCTTTGTAAAGCACTGATAGAGGGATGTCAAGAATCCTCTTCATAATCTCAGATTTAACTCTACCTTAATTAGCCAATGCTGAGACTTGAGTTTACTTGGAAACTTTCAGCATCTGTTTCTTTATTAGAGCATTTCTAACTATTAAAAACCCTGTTTTTAATATCAGTGATAATTTACTGAAGGATTAAAAAGCACTCTTGCTGCTCTTTGGTTTCAGTGATTATCATAAGCTCTATATAAGTTTGTGAATTTTTTTTAAGATTTTTTTTTTTTTATTTGACAGAGCACAAGCAGAGGGAGAGAGAGGGAGAAGCAGGTTCCCTGCTGAGCAAGGAGCCCGATGTGGGACTCGATCCCAGGACCCTGGGATCATGACCTGGGCTGAAGGCAGCCACTTAACCAACTGAGCCACCCAGGCGTCCTTTAGCTTGTGCATTTTTAATCTCTATCTTTCCTCTCACCCGGTCCTTGGTACCTATGATTGGGGCTGCTCTTTCCCCAACCTGCTCAGTGTGTTAGCCCTCAGAAGAAACATGCCCTTGACTAGTACTTCCAAGAAATTATGTGTCTCTTTTTTCTTCTGGAAAATAAGGATGATGCTACCCATTTTCCTGATCTTCCTGTCCAAGTGGTCAGACACTAAAGGAAATAATCTTTGTGAAGGTGCCAAGACCAGTACCTTGTACATAGAAGTTGCTATTACATTTTAACTCTTTTACCATCTGTTGTCTTCCTGCTAAACCCCTCTCCATGTGATGAGAATTGCTGGTGCCCTGGCTAAGAAGATCTTTTGGAGCCAGTGGTTGTTTGGTGCTCATATTATGTGGAGACTGCCTACCCCAACAGACTCTCCTCTGCTGTTCACTGGGCCTTAAACTCCTCTGTCAACCTTCTCTATATATTTCTTGCTGTTTGACTTAATTGAGATGTGAAGCCTAAACTTAATGAGACGTGAAGCTATAAACTATTCCTGATAGCCTATCAAGTAAAGAGAAGAATTGAAAAACTGCATAAAAGTTCTTAGTGTGAGAACCAGGGTGACCACTGAGATTATGATGGGAAAGTGGAAAGAACTCTGGCTGAGTGGTCAGAGTCCCTTGCTTCCTCCTAGTTTTAAGTATGACATGCTAGAAGGCTACTTTAACTTTTTATTAATCATTTGTAGTACCCCAGTGTTAAACAAGATTTTGTGCAGAGATTTTCCCAGAACAGTAGTAGGATGAGATGCTCTAAGAAAACATGCTGAATACATTTGGAAACCACTGTCCACTGCATCCTGTATCTCACACCCAAATCTTGCAGAGTCACAAAATGGCATGAACAGAGTCTGTGAGCTCCTGGAAAATGAGATTTGTTTACGATTATCTAATCCAGTGTCTCCTACAAATTAGTATTTTCTAAATCTCATTCTGGAAGACACTGGACAGCTTTAGTGAGAAAGTGAACTTTAGGAACATGACAATCCTCATATCTTACCTAGCCATTCTGAGGGGAATATATATCATCAAACCTTCAGATTTTCCATCAAAGCCGTTTCCCTAAAAAAGGTGTCATTTGTAGGCCTTTCTGGCTTATTTAGAGTCACAAAATGATATTAATTATTATTGGCAGTTAAAAACAGCTCAGCAAGAGTGAAGGCAGCCTGTCATGATAGAACACCCATATCTTTTGACCTAATTTTAGAATAGGGGATGTGTTATTACGAAAAGGTTATTACTAATTCCCACATCTTAACAGACTTTTTTTTCTCTTTGTGGATTAAAGGTAATTTCTTATCAGCCAATATTAATTTAGTTGAATCCTAATAACTTCCTATTGCATGTCTTCCATTTGTAATATGTGGTGCACAGATGCCTGCTATGCCTTGCCTACTTCTGTGGCTGGTTTGGAACCCTTGGGACAGCAAGCAGAGGTTCATAAAGGTTAAGTGCCGTACCCTTTGGCCCATGATGTGTTGCAGAACCTGGGGGGTAAATTCCTGCTCTGGCACATGGGTAGAGGCAGAGTGACTGAAGGGATTCTTGACCTTTCTCTGCCAAACACAGCACAGCCCCTTTGCCCTCTCAGTGTCCCATTTCCTCATGTGACAAATGAGGTATGACTAAATCCCAGCATTTCTCCGGTCCTTTCACGTTCTAATCATCCAAAGAACTCTTCAGTTAGTTAATAATTCCTTTTCATCATAGTAGAGCCGTAGAGCATAATTTCGATCACAGTTATGCAAAGCTAAGTGAAGCAGAGTTAATTAATAGGCATTTCATATTTTGTATGTCAAATAGTTTGGTAGATGAGAATGAGCCTTGGAATAGGTGTCGCAGACATATTAGCGTGGGGGTATGTGTGATGCCCAGATTAGGAAGGAACAAACAAGGGCAGAAAAAAAGCAAAAAAAAAAAAAAAAAAGGAAAAAGAAAAAAAAAATTCGGAGAAGAACATGAAGGAAGGTGACTGTGGCCTGACCAAGGGTTTTGTAGAAGGGGAACTTTAACTTATATTTGTGATGGAAGGAGGTTATTCAAAGTGCTGAGCTGAAGGAATGTGTAAAATGTGTCTAGTGACAAAAGGTGGGGAGTTTGGTTTGAAAGTATCTGGTGGGAATGGAGTAATGGCAGGGGCATGTTTTCAGTCTAAAGTAGTAAGTGTAGTTTTTGCTATTTCTGACCTGCAAAGATGAATGGTATAGATGTGCCAAATAATGGAAAAGCAGATGTAGGTTCAATTTTGAATTTCAGGGGGATTATCGAAATAAATACTGCATTATTGCACCAGAAACTTCAGTAAACAAATGAGTACCTTATTCCTTTTTTTTTTTTAAACATGCTTGATTGTTAAATATTAAACTTGATATTTGGATTAGCATGACTGTCAAAATGTTCTGTCTTATTTTAGAAGCAATCAAGCATTATGTGAGAGCATGTCCCATTTTCAAGGGTAGATTTTGATTTTGATCAATACTACAGAAATATTAAACATATAGGAAAAACATATATAATTTGTTGATATACAAGTCAGAAAATTATACTAATGGTTTTAATTTGCATTCTGCCCTAGCCTTCTATTTTACAGGAAGAAAATTTTTGCTTCCTTTAATTGCACAAGCAATTAGGCATTTACACTCTCAAAATTAAGAGAAAATGGCTAATTGCGAATGCAATATCTGTGCCCACTCCTGACGGTGGCTACAAACAATCCTGCTACCAAAATGAAAGCCAGGGATAGAAAGCCGGCCCCGAGTCATTGCCCTTTTTGAAGCTTGGAACATGGTTTGCTCATAACTTCAGTGGCTTTGAAAGTTCTGTTTTTTGACAGATGTAAGCGTTAGCCTGCAGTGCTCCTTATGATCTGAAGTACAAATTATTATCATTTAAATAAAGTGGAAATGGTGACAAATTCTGAACAATTTTATTATAAGATATATTATATTTGAAAATTTTCTCTGTAGTATTTTAGACCAATCATGTTGGAAATTTAATACAAGTGCCTGATTTTTAAAGTTAGATTTTCTGCTCTTAAAGCCCACCCAGAATTTGTCTCTAGTAATTTTATGCCTTTTCAAACGACACCCAAAAATTTACAGCCCCAAAAACACCACAGGAGTTCCACTAAATATAGCACATTCACAAAAATCACTGTAGAAGTGAACAAAGGATGAGTTAGTGTCGTTCCATCTAAAATGTCTATTCCATTTGTATACTACTGAATTTATGTTGCTTTTGCCTCCCTAAAATATGTGAAATATGCTTTCTGTGTTCAATGTCTATCTTTCAAAGTAAGAGTTTGGAAGAAAACAGTGTCTCTTTCCACTCCATGTCTCCCAATAAGAGATAAAGACTTTTTAAGACCCTTAACCCAAGTTGAACAGTCTCCGTGCAGTAATCAAATTCAGCTATTTTAAAAAAATCATTAATAACAGCTGTTAAACACAAACATCCATGAGATTAAATTTTTCTTTAACCACATACCAAAAAATCCCTCCTTTTGCTAAGTCTATTTAGAAGTTCACAGGAGTAGCTGAGCACAGCCAACTAACTCTTAATTCTACTTTACTCCCTTAGTCTGATATTCTAGCCATTATTTTTGTTGTTTTTCAAAAAATCTAACTACCCTTGCACTTATGTCATAAAAATTCTGCCTTTTTTTTCCCTTTTTTAATATTTGTATTCAAGACAAACAACAGGAGGTTGAAATCAGGCCATTTAAAAGAAACATCTGCTGACATTTATTCATATGCTACATGTTCCACTTTCATCATTGAATGTAATGATAAACACACATTCCAGTCAATAATGGCAATTCCCAGCCAAGCTTTACAAATGGTCTCTTTAACACCTAAATTGACAGCTCGGGAGATTTTGAGATAGAAGCTAAATATGGTACATTTGGACACTGTTTGCCTAAGTCTAGGATGTCTTGAAGACTTTAATAAGCAGACATACATTATAAAATAGAAGAAAGTCTTGACTGTGCAGGTATTGGAGCAGTTGAGTTTGACACCCTTTGAGCAGATTAAAAGCAGAGAAAAAAAGAAAAACGTTAAAAAACAAATGGCCCCTTGGAAGAGAAAAGTAAAATAAAGCTCTGGCCCACACTACGTAGAGCATAGTTTCATTGAGGAGAGGAAGCTAATTGCATCTCATTTAAATTATAGATCTTAATTGTGGAATGCTAAATAGTTAAATATTTATTTTGCTTTCCAAGTTAATTGAAATAAACTCTTCTCTGAGTTTCCATTATTATAAGAACATTTTGATAAAATCTTAAATGTGTTCTATTTATTGCTTGCAATGAATAATTATGTAGGCTTTTAATATGCTAAGGATTTCTGTTAAGCCTATTTCATGGGTTTTGATATATATTCCTAATTTTTCCTCAGAAAGGGATGTCTCCCAGCCAAGTGAATTAACAGTGCTCAAGGTAACCATTAGAGATCTCATGGTAGAATTGAAATTAGCTTGAATCACCACTGTGAGGACATATAAATACATGCTCCTCTGAGACATTAAGGATCCCATTTTACATGTATCTTTTATGCATATCTCTTTCCCTTTTAGTTCAGATTGATTAACCTTATAACTGCATCATAGACTATGTTCCAGCCAAGCAGAAAATCACAGCTTTACCCAACTCCATCACGTGGGAAGAGTTTTTCTTTTCAAAACTCTGCCGTTAACTGTGGTTTAAAACAGGTCACTCGCTGTTTAACTAAAAAGAAGCTAGACATTTAACAAACTATCTCTGAAACATAATGAGAGGTTTGTAGTTATCTCATACGATGTCATCCAAAGAACAAGTCACACCAATATGTAGTACTCTGATTAATGGTATTTTTCTCTGAAATCAGCTCATTTTAGGAGACAGCTTGAAATTGTTTTTTGTTTTTTTATTTTGTTTCTCTATGCAGGGCAAATGGAGCTAAATTTGGAATGTCATATTATGATGTTTTCATCTGCTTCCAAGGCATGTTGAGCAAAGTAGACAGACAAATCTTAACACCTTATTATTGTTTTATGTAGGAAAATAGAAAATTCACAAGAGGAATTTACAGTGCTCTTTGGCACGTGCTATGCCTGGTGGGTGGGGGATGGGTCACAAGGACTTCCCAGGCAGTGTGATAGAGGTCTGCGTTGAAACCCTGGGTTTTCGAGTCAGCATTTAGATTAAAAGTGAGTGCATTATAGAAAAACCTTAACACCATAATGTTCTTTTTTCATAATGTCACCTCTCTTAGGAATCTGTTGAAACTAGTTCAATGAAATTTTTCTCCAACCACCCACTTTCACATATTCACATCTTTACTGTGCTGTAAAATTATGGTGGTAAACCAATTTGTTAAAGCTTTTGGGCAGAAGTTAGAGGAATCAGTTGATTTCTATGGAGATTCTGTCCTAAAAGCTTTTTAAACATGGATGTTTGGCGGGAGTGTAACCCAGACCTGCAGCATCTACTCTTGAGCAGAGCTTACTTGATGGGGAAAGGGAGAGGAAGTAGTATGTGCTCTCTCCCAGGCCCCCAAAGCCAGAGTGGAGCGAAGATGGGACGCCAAATAAATCTGCCAGTGATTACGCTAAAGGAAATTATGATCTTGTTATAGAAACCATTAAAGGAAAACCAGAGTTGGTATGTAAATATTGTTGCATCATTATACCACTGAAAAAAACAACCTAGTGCAACATTAGTATGTTATGCAATTAACAAAATGAAAAATGAGCTGCTTGAATTTAAAGCTTTTAATGTTTTTCAAACAGATAATAAGCATTTTCAACACCACTGTAAAACATAATAGAAAAGGTCTCCCTTGAAGAGTAACGTATTTCATCAATACTTACTATGCACTAAGGAGCTGATATACATTCGCATACCTCTATTATCTGTTATTTTCTAACTCGTCAAACAGCAATCACGTATAAACTAAAGCAGGTTGAAGATAGAAGGCTTGCGAGAAGATCAGGAAGTGATTTGGGTAAATTTTTAGAGATTTTTGGCCTACATGTGTTCTACTGATTGTTTTTTTCAAAATCAGAAAAATGGCTAGGCTAGCCAATTTTGTGTAGGCAAAAGCCCCATTATGAAGTGCTGTATAAAATATTTTAAATGGAGTAGTATTTTAAAAATATTAATGTAATCCATCAGAGCCTTAGAATTATAAAATATAATTAACACTTAATCTATTATTCAGTATTCTTATTGACTCCTAAAAACCAGCAGTGAATTTATATATTCAGTTACTCTGTAGAACCTAAAAAATACTTCAGCAAAATACTTTAATTAAAAATAGGAAAATAAGAGCTGCTTGAAAATATGCCATAACACATTCTCATCCACTATAGTATGCAGATATTGTGCAAGTAATATATGAATTATAACCATACTATTCACTTTACTATGCTACTATTTATAGCGAACAAAAAATCATAATTATTTACTGTTTGAAAGTCAAAGAATTGGTCAATCAAAAACAGTTTTATAAAAATGAACTTACATTACCAAATGAAGCTATTATACTTTGCAGATGATGAGTGATTTCAGTATCAAATTCAGAATAGTAAGGAAAAATTCATATGGGGACAATGCAACTTCCATAATTTCTAAATGGATATAATTTACTGTAGGCACTAGAAACTTAATATGTTCTCTAAAGATTTCTTTAATTTAGTTGTTGCTAATTTATTCACACTAATACAGAAAAAAATACTGCAAAATTTTTCATAACAAAAAAACTGTGCATATCTCTGTGTTTTAGCTGGCATGTGGTTCTACACAGATGGTTTGGGGCTTTCTTTGCTGCAAAACAGATGGGCTCACACTGTCCCTTACCAATCAAAAGAGAACTTGAAAATATAGGAATATCTTTACCTACATTGCGTCCTTTAATTCAAGAAATTAAAATGCCTAAAAGTATAAATAACTGCCTATGGAAAATAATTTTTGAAATGGGATGTCATATGTTGAAATTATACAGTAACCCAGTTCATGTTTAATGCAAAAATATAAAAAGTTTGGCTTGTACTTGATACTGTTTGTAACATATAACTATTAACTGAAGAAATTTACAACTATGGAATGACTGTTATCATGTGTTCACCTTGCCTAAAAAACACTGCTGTTTTAAAACTTGCAGTGTAGTTCAGCATATTTCAATTCAAAGTGATCATTCCAGGCAGCATCATACATTAAATCAAGTTAGCAAACATATATGGGTTTAGTACACTTATAACTGACATACGTTTACAACCAAAATTAAGGTAAAAACAAAGCTCTGAATTAATCTGAATGCTTTAAGTATTTCCCGAGAGAAATTATCAAGTCTTTTGTATGTTGAATTAGAATTACGTCCTGCCTTCATTTTTAAGATTTCTGTTGAAATGTGGAAATATTAAATTCAGGACTATTAAAGCACTGTCCTTGTTTTGTACAGACAAGTAAATTGTACAAAATAATATGGCGGCACCTCTCATATCATCACCACCATTGTATGCTCAGAAGCTTAGACTATAGTGTTGCTTATAGGGAGAGTTCTTACTGCTTTTATCTAGAATATACAAATAAGATTGTCAACATGTGATGCTGTGACCGGTTTTTGATATTTTGTAAATATACATTCCAACGGTGAGTAACTTTGCTGAGCATAGTCATGGCTAATAGCTTTTAGAGGCTGGTGTTTCTCTTTGTGGCATTATCCTTAAAATCCAGTTTAGCTGTCTGGTCTACCTTTATTTACCTAGGATAAGTGGTTTCAGAGCACTGTGTACCCCGTATTTTATTTCTCTCTGAAACTATGTATTTTTATATTATACAACCTATTCCAAGAAAGGAAAAGTAATGAAGTTCTAGTGCTTAGCTATAAGAAAAAATCTAGAGTCACTTACTATATATCTATAACTCTATATCATCTATATCTATATTTATATAAACACATATACATACATATATTTACATGTATATTAGCAACTATACATATAACTGTATCTTTCTCTCTCTATATATTTATATAGATCTTCATTCCTTGAAATATTTTACTTGAGGAATACAGAAAGACTTTTTTCCTACATATAAGTAGCATATCTTAAATTGGTTTCTTTTTTTAATGCTCAGATTCTGAAAAGAAACAGTATTTTTTTCTTTTGTCTGTGTGATGCAAATAACAGCTTTGCTTGTATTTTTTCAATTACATGAAAACCAGTATCTTTCATAGATTTGTGATGAAAGGTTTTTCCAGGCTAGTAAATGTAAATAAAATGGTAAAATAAATATATTTAAGAAAAGAAACTGTTCTCAAGCACTCCTAAATACTTTGGCAGCATCTACATAAACAAACAATTGATACAGTAATTACAAATATTTTTTATCCATTCTATAAAGCCAGTTTCTAAAGATGTGTTTGAGCCTAAAGCTAGATCAAATTACTGTAGTTGAAGCAAGTAATATTGCACTCTTAAAAATGTCCCATACTTCAGCTTTTTGATAATTCAAAGTTTGTTTTTTACATTAGTAAACTTTGCTGGAATAGTTTTCCAGTGAAGTAAGAGTTATGAAGTTCTAGTACTTAACATTCGGTCAATAGACATTAAACCCACTAGAGAATCAAGAAACATAATCAGCAAAATTTAAGCTTTGCAGCATTTTTAATAAAAATACCTGAGTTACTGGGAATATTCTGACTACTGAGGGGAACTAATATAGCCCAAGATTAAAAAAAAAAAGCCCAGAGAATGAGGCTAAGCATTTATGAATTCTTGAACTCCATTGAGATAGAAGATCCATCAGCACAACTCCTTGGTGTTGGAAAATTGAGATTATACCATCAGCCATTACTGCTTTATATGGCTCTTCAATAACCATCTCTAAATGGATCTTATGTACCCAAAACATCATGTCTATTTAATAGATAGAATACTACAGAACTTGTTTGTCAATTTTTAAAATGGTCTCCTGCTAATTGTGTCTGAGGTTCAATTTTGCCAAGCCACATTGACCTGAACAGAAGCTTAAAATCCTTTTTTTGACTTTTGTCAAAACGCAGCTGTAAAATCATATTAGGTTTCTCATGAAAAAATACTTGTTATATTAGGAAGCAAAAGTTAGCAACTCCTACTCATTTTTCTTCATTTCAACTATTAATATCTTTAAAAAGTATGAAAATGCAAAAGAAGGGATCATTGTTATTTGTCCTATTATTGTTTCCAATTATATGCAGCCCCTCCCTGTGACGGAATTATTTTATTCACTGCACCATTGACACCAGGGTTGGCTACAGGACTTTCTTATCCAATGGCCCGTTAACCAAAGTGATTTACATCATATCTAAGCTGAAGCGGTCATAAGTATTGTATGATTCTGCCATTACTCTTTCCCCAGTGCAGTAGATAAGGGTTGGTCTTTCCTGTACGAATCCCAAAATGAAAAAGACAGGGGCGGGGCCAGGGGGGCAGAGTCATAGATGCTTCCCAACTGACTTATAACACAAGGAAGAAATAAACCTTTGTTTTTGTGAGCTCCTGAGATTTAGAACTTTTCTATTACTACAGTAAAACTTACAATAAGCTAACTAATAAGGAAATTTCCAAAAGATATTGCATCATTTCATTTTTATTACATAAAAGGAACTCTGCTTGCAAGTGGAGGACTAATAGGCATGGGCAAGTCTAGAATCAAGAATGTTAGTGAGAGGATGCCAGGAAGAATAAGCTTCCATACCTGCTACCAAATAACTGACAGTTTAGTGGGAGAGAGAAAAGTGTAAATTGTTTCCCAGCTGATGTACAGCTCTGAGTAGTGGGAGTTGGGGGGTCATGTAAGGCTGTGTGCAGAAAATGAGTATAAGGAAGAAGAAAAGGTAAATCAGAATATAGTTAGTGATATTATAATAGCATTGTATAGTGACAGATGGTAGTTGTGAGCATAGCATAATGTATAGACTTATTGAATCACTATGTTGTACATCTGAAACTAATAGAACATTGTGTATGTAATTGTATGCTAAGCAAAAAAAATAATAAAAACAAGGGGTAAAATATATGATCAATAATATGCAGTCTGAATATCGAAAACATGTTTAGATGAATTATTTTAGAACATCATAAAACTTCTTAGCCCCCTCCTTTTAGAAGTATCACAAAATTGCTCTGCAATCATAAGTAATGGTCTTTCAAGTCTTGCAGAATGCCCAAATGATGTATAGTTTCTATCAGCCAAACTGTCTGAATGAGGTTTTGGAAAATAAATACATAAAGTAACACTTGTAAATTATGAGACAATTAAAAAAAGGTAAATTGAATATTGAGTGAAACCTGGTCAGGAATGATTAGGAACAATCCCTTTTTCCTGACTGATCTGACACATCACTGAATTAACAGAATTTAGTTCATTGCTTTCTTTATGATTAAAGATGTAGTTTTATCTGGTGTTTCCTGGACTGCACATGCTATTCATCTGTTTATAAAATTTACTTTTAAATTGATACTTATTGATTGATTTTAAAATGCCTTAAATATTCAATGTAGAGAATTTGGAAAATGTAGACAAGCCCCAACCCCCCTTGAATTCCTTCACCAAAAACCCAAAAATAAAACTCTAAAAATTATTACCCAGTGGTAACTTTAAACATTTTGGTGATTTTTAAAAATACGTACATTTTAGATTAAATATGTTTATCTTATACAAAAAAGATCATATAATACTATTATTTTATGACCTGATTTTTCTGTCAGTAACAGTTTCCATTCATTATATTTTAATCATTTTACATTGCTGTGTAGAATTCCATTTACAGACTTAGTTCATTTAACCTCATTTTATAGTCTTTGTGTATCTAGGTTGTCCCCACCCCACACAATTTTTTCTATTCTAAACAATGCAGTACACACCTATTCTTAGAGATATATCTTTGAGAGATTTAAGGTATTTTTTCAAATATACCACTTACCAGCAAGATTTGGCAATATCGGTTTTTCTCACTCAATAGTCTTATAAATACCCCCCCTTTTCCTAGCAAGAAAGTTCTTAAGCTATAAATTGTGGCCTTCATATGCTAGTGAAGAATGTTAGATTAGCCCATCAGATTGTTTTTGTTTCTTCATTCCTGAAAGCTATTCTATTGCCTTGTGTATTTTTTCCCCAATAATCCAAGAGCTGAGGTTGTCTGAAGAACAAATCAAGAAAAGACAGTTGTATCCTGTTGCCTTATGCATGGATGTACACATCCTGGCAGCACTGTGTCCGATATCAATCTAACCTTTCCCCCAAATACTATGACTTCTGTCTCAGTGGAGCCAATTGTCATAAGAGGGTTATTTATCTCTACCTGGCAGGACTCAGGAGTGGCCATGTAACTTTCAGGCAGATAAACTTTAAAAGCTAATATATGATTCTCTATGTCTTTTGTTTTTTCCCTTTGCCATGAGACAGGTCCAGAGAGAGGCTCTTGTTATGAACAGTTGGAACAGAGCCACAGCTGCAATGGACAGAAAGCATGAGTGGGAAATAACCCTCTGTTGCTATAAGGAACTGAAATTCTGGGTTCATTTGTTATGACGCATGGTATATTTTCCTGTCTAATGCACCTGGAGAACAGTCTTGAATTCATAGGGATAAGATCATGAGAGGCAGTCTAGAGAACCAGACGAAGCCAGTCTCAGCAATCTGACAAACTACTTTTGCTTCTTCTGAACCAAGTAATTTTGAAGACATTGTATAACTTTTCCAAGTTTTCTTATCCTCACAGGAAAATGGAGATAATAATACCTACTCTCAAATAGTTGTTATGAAGTTTTTTTTTGTTTTTGTTTTTACTCTTCTAAGTACTTTACTTTTTAAATTGAAGTATAGTTGACACACAATGTTACATTAGTTTCAGGTGTACACCATAATGATTTGACAAGTTTATACATTATCCTCTGATCACCGCAAGTGGAGCTACCATCTATTTCCATACAAGGCTATTACAATACTATTGACTGTATTGTCTGGCCTATACTTTTTTATCCCTGTGACTTATTCATTCCATAACTGGAAGCCTGTATCTTTCACTCCTCTTCACCCATTTTGCCCATGCACCACTCACCTCCCCTTTGGCAACCATCAGTTCGTTTTCTGTATTTATGGGTCTGTTTTAGCTTTTTGTTTGTTCTTTTGTTTTGTTTTTGATTTTGATTTCACATATAAGTGAAATCATATGGTATTTGTCTTACTCTGTCTCACTTACTTCACGTATCATACTACCCTCTAGGTCCATCCATGTTGTCTCAAATGGCAAGATCTCATTAGTTTTTATGGCTGAGTAATATTCCATTATATACATATCCCACATCTTCTTTATCCCTTCATCTATGATGGACAGTGGACCCAATGGACACTTGGGTTGCTTCTATATCCTGACTATTGTAAATAATGCTGCAATAAACATAAGGGTTCATATATCTTTTCAAATTAGTGTTTTCAGTTTTATGGGGGTAAATACCCAGTAGTGGAATTACTGGATTGTATGGTGTTTCTTTTAAGATTTATTTATTTCAGAGTGGGGTGTAGGGGGAGGAGCAGAGGCAGAGGAAGAGAGAAACCCAAGCAGACTCCACTCAGAATGCAGAGCTGGACAAAAGCAGCTCAAGCTCATGACCCGTGAGATCACAACCTGAGCTGAAACCAAGAGTCAGAGGCTTAACTGACTGTGCCACTCAGGCACACTATGGTATTTCTATTTTTAATTTTTTGAGGAACTTCCATACTGTTTTCCACAGAGGCTGTATCAATTTACATTCTACCAATAGCTCCATGAGGATTTCCTTTTCCCCACATCCTCACCAGCACATGTTTCCTTCTTGAATCTAGCCATTCTGACAGTTGCGAAGTGATGTTTCATTGTGGTTTTGATTTGCATTTCTCTGATGATGAGTGATGATGAGCATCTTTTCATGAGTCTCTTGGCCATCTGTATATCCTCTTTGGAAAAATGTCTATCCAGGTCCTCTGTCCATTTTTTAATTGAATTATTTGGGGATTTTTTTTTTTTTTTTTTGGTGTTGAATTGCTTAAGTTCTTTATATAGTTTGGATATTAACCCTTTATTGGATATATCACTTGCAAATATCTTCTCCCATTCAGGAGATTGTCTTCTTGTTTTGTTGGTGGTTTCCTTCACTGTGCAAAAGCCTTTTATTTTGGTGTAGTCCTAATAGTTTATTTTTGCTTTGTTTCCCTCGCCCAAGGAGACATAGCTAGAAAAATGTTGCTAAGGCCCATGTCAAAGAAATTGCTATGTTTTCTTCCAGGAGTTTTATGGTTTCAGGTGTCACATTTAGGTCTTTAATCCATTTTGAGTTTATTTTTTTGTATGGTGAAAGGAAGGGGTCCAGTTTCATTCTTTTGCATGTAACTGTCCCATTTTCCTAGCACTATTTATTAAAAACACTGTTTTTTCCCCACTGTATATTTTTGCCCCCTTTGTTGTAGATTAATTGACCATGTAAGTGTGGGTGGGTTCATTTCTGGGCTCCCAATTCTGTTTCATTGATCTATTTGTCTATTTTTGTGCCAGTACCATACTGCTATACTGCTTTAATTACTTCAGATGTAGTGTATTTTGATATCTGGGATTGTAATACCTCTAGCTTTGTTGTTTTTCAAGATTGCTTTGGATCTTTTGTGGTTCCATACAAATTTTAGGAGTATTTGTTCTAGTTCTGTGAAAAATTTTGTTGGTATTTTGGCAGGGATTGCATTGAATCTGTAAATTGCTTTGAGTAGAATGGACATTTTAATAATATCCATTCTTCCAATCCAGTATCATGGAATGGAATATCTTTCCATTTGTTCGTGCCATCTTTAGTTTCCTTCATCAGTGTTTTGCAGTTTTCAGAGTGCAGGTCTTTCAACTCCGTGGTTACATTTATTTCTAGTTATTTCATTCTTTTTGGTGTAATTGTAAATGGAATTGTTTTCCTAGTTTCTCTGCTACATTATTAGTGTATAGAAATGCAACAAATTTCAGTGATTTTTTTATCTTGCAACTTTACTGATTTCATTTATTATTTCTAATAGTCATTATGAAGACAGATTGAAATATCAAACATAGTGTTTAAATTCTGATACTATGTAGAAAAATTACAATATATATATATATCGGCTATCACTGGGTGTTAAAAGAAACCAATGAATCGTGGATCCCTACATCAAAACTAATGTATTGTATGGTGACTAACATAGCATAATGAAATAAAATTAAAAAAATAAAGTAGTAATAGTATTAGTAGTAGATTCATCAGTTAAGAACTTGAATTTTAAGTTAAAAAAAAATCCCTGAATTGAAGTCTTAATTCTTCCATTTACTATCTGTGTGAATTTTGATCCATGAGTTCCCTGAGTCTGTTTATTCATCTAGGAAATGAGAATAAGAATGTCTAACATTGTATCTTTGGGGTAATGAAATGTTTGTGTGTATAAGGAGCACAATGTATGGCACATTGGAAATACCCAATAGATAGTAGCTGCTATTATGATTAAAAATCCATAGTGGCTACCACTTAAAAGCCCCTAGATGACAGAAAAGTATTTCAGTGGCCATATTTGATCTTCTGTATGTACTAGATTCTCAATTTGTTACCTTCAAATCTGCTGCTATGGTCCTAGTGATTGTATGCACAAATTTTACATAGCATGGCCACAGAAACTCTCTTTGATCTGACCAAAAATCTTTTTAGAAAACTAAACCATGCTGAACTACATAAAAATATGCATCATACAAAATCGACTTGTCCATCTAGCCTTGTCAAAGAGGATTTCAAATATACTTTGAGATCAAAAGATCAGACAAGGAATGGAATTACCTGAACTATAGTCTTGATTTACCATAAACAAATTCTATTAATGTGGGTATGGGTTTTTGAGAGCATGTTTCCTCATTGGTATGTTTACTTTGTTATGGTTGATAGCCAGTGATGGAAATAGGAGACATTGTACATTTGATTCTCAAATCCCTGAAGTATTAAACAGACAGGTTTTTTGAATCATACTACTTTAGCACAGTCTCCTCTTCAAATGCAGAACTGGGTAGAAATTGTCAAGTACAAGTAACCTTTGAATGTGCCAATAGCTAGGACTTTATGTCTTACGGCTCCATGGTTCTTGAGGTTTTAAAGTAAACTTGGAGCAAATGACAACATCAATCATCATCAGCAACCAAACAATCCCATCTGCCAGCCTCGGTCTTCTTTGTCATAGTGAATATTGTCCTTTGAATGTGAAAGTGGGGAAAAAACAATTACTGCCAACAACTGTATTCATTTATTTAAATCTTTCTTTCTCTTTTCCATAGCATCCAATATCTGTTCATTTTGTTCATTTGTGTTAATTGTGTTTTTATAAAAGTTCCCAACTTAATTGCAGAGAATTGCTTTCACAGAAATAGAATCCAACTTAAATATAGAATATTCAAAATATAATTTAAGTAAATATAATTTATTATAAGTTAACTAAATTAATAAATATGAATTAAGTAAATATAAATTATACTTTAAAATGTAAATATAGTTTATACAAAAGTAATAGATATTCATAAAAATGTTAGAAATTGATAGAATGTAGTTTAGCTTCTGTCTTTTAATAGTGTCAGACCATAGGATTCTATTTTCATGACCTCAAAGTCAAGATGAATATGGGAAAAAATCTAGTCAAATATCTGAGTGTTTGCAAACATCCAGATGTTTGTTTTTATTTAACTACTGCATACTTACAATTTTTTTCCATGTCAGTCATATTGGTAAAGAACATGAGCCCTTGTATTTCTGTTTTGAATTGTAAGGATAAGTGGAAATCAGTGGAAACACTATAGATATTCCAAAACCATTGAGCAAGGAAAAGCTTGCAAACATGGTAATTTTATTGGCCTGACAAATAACAGAGCTGCCTTAACATGACTCAGGTTTCCCATATGGGTAAGGGCGTTCCCTCAGAATGTCTTCCTATTGTGGAGAAACACAACGGTATCTATCAGAAGCAGAGCAGCAACTATTTACTGCCCTGAGGTACCAGCAGGTGAAAGGTGAAGTAGCCAATACAAAAACTTAAAAGATGGTTAGGGAGTGAGAACAGCATAAGTGACATTATGAAAGCCCCCAAGAAGAGTGATATACATGAGAACTTGCTAACAATACAGTGCAGTGGGAGTCAAGGTAGGGGGTTTTGAATGATCCTGGTACACAATGAACTCAGAAAAGTTGTGATGGGAAGTTTAAGGAAGGATTGTGGAGGGCTTTGAACATCAAGCCAGAGAGTCTGGATTTTGTTCTGGAGACACTGGGAACCCACAAAGAGTTTGTAAGCAGGGCCTGACATAATAGTTTGTGCCATTGGAAGATTGATTACCTGGCAGCAATATGAAAAAGGGAAGTGTATGCAGAAGGTTTCCTGGTTTTCAGATGACAAGTTGCCATCAAGATACAAAGGTACTATTTTTTTTAGTTGCCTTAGCAGAAATCTTATATTTCTGATTCTTTTTTATTTTAAGCTTTAAAATCTTATATGTGGCAAAATTATAATCTTTAGCCTTCAATTAAGATTTTTAACTTTGTAACAAAAATTGGGGTCCAAACTACAAATCTTTCCTTTTTATTATTTTTTCCCCTGCAGTTAGTAACATTCAACAAAAGCATGAGTTGTGGAATGACAGAAAGGTCACAAGAGAAGAAACTACAGTAGTCTAGAAAGCCTTCCTCAGTCTCTGCCCTGCCATGTAAGAAGACAATCAAACAAACAAACAAAAAACCCAAAACCCCAAAATACTTTATCATGCAATCCCATAGTAACTTTCCTAGTAATTATGAGAGGTCTGTAAACTCAAAATTATATAACTATGGAAACACTGTATTATTACAGGCTATTTTTTTCTTTCTGAGGAAGATATATTTTGCTATTTCTCTTGAAAAATTGACAGTATTCATTCATGTCTTCCTGTGTTGTACACGTTATTAACTGTAAACAATTAAGTGGAACCCAAATGAACCGCCAACATATTTTACAGAACTCTACATAATTTTGACACTTTTAAACTTAACAAATGCTGGCTGAATTCAGTAGATACATAATATAATTTTCACCCCCTCTGAGTAGCATCAAGAAAGGCAGAAGCATGAATCTTTAAGTAGATAACTACAATTACTATAATCTTTTTTGTATCATCACTCAGAATATATTTAAATTTTAAATGCCATAGAGGGATTTCAGAGATAAACAATTTCAAATACAATTAAGGCAAGTGTCATTTTTTTCTATTTGTAACTACCTTTCACAAAATCCCAAAAAGAAACATTTGTCAACTAATAATTTAATAAATTTGACTTGTGATTTGAAGTGTTAAAACAAAGGATTTTTTTCAATACAAGTCATAGAAGAGGGTTTTCTGCTGTGCTGTTTCAGAACTCTTTTTCAGTAAAGAAATCTTATCTAATCCTGTTTCATCCTTTAAAACTGCCTACATGCTAATCTCTAGGGACAAATTTAATACTTTGCAACAAAGAAAATATATCCCTTTTCAGTTTGAATAGAGGAATTGTTAGGACACCAGTGAGGTATGAATAACATTATAATGCTGCCATTTACTTGGCAAAAGAAAAAGAAAGTCTCTTGTTGCAACCAAAGAAGAAGGCCTCCTTCTTTGGGTTAAATTTTTTGACCCCTGGTATATCCCCAGACACCTATGTTACTGCGCTATTTGGGTCTTCTACCTCTTGCGAAGTAAACACTGAGCAAATCTAAGTAAACAGTTTGTTTTAGTTGAAGATAGAAAGACTCCATTTAATTGAGTTTTGATGATAGATGTGCTCCAAATGGTGCAAACAACTTTGACATGGTAAAATAATATTGTCTTATGGCATGTGTAACACTACATAAAGAATCTTAGCTTAGCACTTTCTGAGTTTACAACATTTAAGTGAGAAAATGACAAAAGAAAGCCAAACTGTCAGAAACAGAAAAACCTTGAACAATCCTAAAATATAGAGTATAATTCTCTTCTTTATTCATTTGATTTTGGGAATAATCTTTGCAACAGAAGGAAGGGAATGAGAAAACAGCTGAACTTTGTACTTGTGAAACTTTATTTTTCTGTAGTCCACTGCATCTAGCTGAAAATAACACCTCAACTAACACTTGAGCATTGATTATACGATATGGTTGTGGGTGAGTAGTTGAGGCAAACCAATATGCCAGGGAAAGTAAACTCTGAGACAAATCTTTCGCTTCTATTTTGTTTACTACCATTTATGGATTAGATTATATATAAAGTATATTATTATTAAAATCATGCACAGGATTTAGGGTGCCTGGGTGGCTCAATTGGTTAAGTGACTGCCTTCGGCTCAGGTCATGATCCTGGAGTCCCGGGATCGAGTCCCGCGTCGGGCTCCCTGCTCAGCAGGGAGTCTGCTTCTCCCTCTGACCCTCTTCCCTCTCGTGCTCTCTCTCTACCATTCTTTCTCTCAAATAAATAAATAAAATCTTTTTAAAAAAAAGAAAAAGTGATTTGGGATAATTATAAGCTATCATCCAATATTTTCTGGATGTTCTCAAAATTATACTACCAGTAATAAAGTCCAAATGTTTCTGAGTCCCCATCCAACTATATTAGAAAAGCAAATATGTCACCTATCTAATACTTGTAATATATGTTATAAACTTTGGATCCATTATTTTTCACCAAGATGTTCTTAATTTTCTATTTCTTTGGTATTTTTAACTTCCCTCTTACAACTGATTCTTGGTTTTATGTATCTAAATATTCTCACCTCTTCTATCTTAAAAAGTAAAAACTCCTGAACAGATACTTCACAAAAAATATACAAATAACTGAAAACCCAGAAAAATCCTTAAATTTATTAGTCTTTAGGGAATTGCAAATTAAGACCTCAGATAAAAGCTCACTCTAGAATTACTGAAATTTAAAGAGACTGAAAATATCAACTGCTAGAAAGAATGTGGAAAAGCTGAAACTTTAAGAAACCACTAGTAGGAAACTAGAATGATACAAGCACTTTGGTGAAAAACAATTTGACATTTTCTTATAAAGTGAAACATGCACCAGCCTATATGACCCAGTAGTTCTAGAAAAGTGAAAAGATATATTCATAAAAAGACTTGCTCAGAAATAATAAATCAAAATGTTCATCAGCAGATGAGTAGGTAGACTATATATATCAGTACAATGGAATACTACTCAGCAACAAAACGCGACAAACTGATGATACACAGCATAACTGGATGAATCTCAAGAATATTATGTTGAATGAAAGAAGGCAGACCAAAAAGAGAACATACTGTATGCTTCCATTCATATAAAATTCTAGAACAAGCAAAACTAAGTTGTGACAGAAATTAGGATAAGCGATTTTTCTTGGAGGATTGATCTGAAAGGGACATAAGGGAATTTTCTGGGGTGATGGAAATGTTCTATACCTTGAGTGAGGTGATAGTTACATGGGTGTATAATTTTTCAAAACTATTTGAAACTTACACTTAAAATTTGTGTATTTTCTGGTAGATAAAATTATAACTCAAAAAATGGCAATTAAGGTCCTGTTTGATTCCATATCGGACATCTGATAAAACCCAGCTCTTTAATAGCCAAACTTCTAGAACAAGTTATTTCCATTTGTATTCTCCACTTTCTTACCTTCTGCCCAGCTTTAAAGTCAATCATTGACTACAGTAAGTTTCCCTCCCCACATGCTGCTCCTCCCATAAGGTCCCCTACCCATATGCTACTCCTCCTATCCAAAATTCTCTTTACCTGGCCTAATTCCTATTCATTCTTTAGGTGTCAGCCTAAATATCACCATCTCCTAACTCTCTAGACCACGTTGAGTGCTGTGGTTATTTTTTTCCCATAATATTATCTACTTTCATAATACAGCATTTAATCATCTCTTCATATAATTACTTGCTTCACTTATCTCTCTTTACACTGAGCCATATGCTCTGGGCAGGGGTGTTTATTTTGTTTACTCCTGCAAAGTGTTTTGTGCATAGTATCTGAAAAAATTTTGTCAAATGAATGAATGAATGAATGAATCAATAAAGGAAACATCCCTCTTACCTTTCACATACCCGTTCTATTACTCCTCCTTTGATTTTTTACAAATTCTTTTCCCATAATGCAGATTTGAGCCCTCAACATCTCTTCCCTAGGTCTTTGTAATAAATTCCTAATAGATCTGTCTGCCTTTTGTCTCTTTCTAACCCAGCATTCACATTGGTATGAGAAACATCCCACTAAAAATGCCCATTAAAACAAGCCATTTTCTCTTTCATAAAAATCCTTAATTATTAAATAAATTAAAAACTGCTGACATCATTTCTTCAGGATCAGTCCTTTTATTTCCATGCCAAAGTCTCTTGCACATCTTTTTTTCTATCCATTTCTACCTTCTCTTCACCCTTTGCCAACCTCTTAACTGGTCTGTGATTCCAGTGCCTTTCCATTCTGCTGTGTCTTCCACAGACTCATCAGTATTATTTCCTCTTAAATGTCATCGTATTTCTTCCCAGTTTAAAAACTATTATTGGCCTGCTGTTGTCTATAGAATAACATTTGTAATTTCTTACCTGGGAGCACAAGACCCTCAGCAATGCAGTTCTTAAAAAAACATTTTCACATGCTGTTTCTTATTTTACTGGAAAGCCCATTTCCTCCATTCTTCACCTTGAAATACTCAGTGAAATATCACACCATTAGTGGTCTAATCCAAGGCCCTTGGAAATGGCTAATTTTCCTGCTTGTTGTCTGTGCTACCCCAGGGTTAGTTCATGTTTCTGCAGTAATACGTCCATACTCTATAATGACTTTTCTCTCTTTTCATGTTTGTTTCACCTTGTAAAGACTGTGGATCCTTGAGGGTAAAAACAATCTATTATTTTACTTTTATTCCCTGTACTTTGTACAGTGCTTGGGGTAGAGAGATGAGCATAAAATATCTCTTAAATTAATGCACTAATGAATGATGAATCCATACATTTCGGAATGCACTTGGCATTTTCACATGCTGTGCTTTTGCTTCTGTGGTTTGCTCAGCCTAGGTTGCTCTCCTGCGAGTTCTGTGATTTGTGAAAACTTACACCTCTTAAAGTTCTGGTTCACCTGATATCTTTTATGTGACTCTCTACTTTCTTGGGTAAGAATTAATTATGTCTCCTGTATGTTCCTTTGGTGGCTATTGCTTAGTCATCCATTATTTAACTTAATAAACATAATATTGGGAACTGCCTACATGACAGGCACTCTATATGCTATTGAGCTTACATTAGAGAATGTGACCTGGTGGCTACCATTGAGAAGTTCACTATCTAATGCAGAGAAATATTTGTAAAAATATAGATAAAATTCACTCTTTTAAATGCTATAATCAAGATGAGAATAAAATGCTATAAGATCAGAGAGCTTGGAGGAATTAATTTGACATGATTCATAGGCAATGATTCATAGAGTGGTTGAGATTTGAGCTCGTACTTGAAAAAGGCAAGGAGTTTGACAGGCAAATGGGTGGTTGTAAAGATATTCCAGGCAGAAGAAACAGCCTTGTAAATGCACAGATTCATGAAAAAGAACTCTGGCAACTGATTCACCTCCTTTTAGCCTCTGCAATGATCTCCTAAACTCCTTGTCCACACATATAACACTCTTGAACTCCAGCTAACAAATTATTAACTCTCCACAATAGACTCTAGTCAACCTCTCCAATGGCTAAAACTTGGACTTGGTGTCACCTAGAATAATAAAAACTCTAAAATTCTTAATTCCAGTATTGCCTTCTCGTACTCCTAATTCTTCCACTTCATTTATCATACTTATTTTCTGTGCTTGTCATGATCTTATGACTCTTCAATTCATACTACCTCTCTTGAGGGTGTACTCTCTTTCTATCTTTTTCTATAAGAAAGGTATGTTGAAAGAGTGGCTTTAAGATTTAGAAAACATAGTAACCAGATCACTCATAACAAATATTACTGTAAAAATTTGAACATTGTAAAGTGTTGTTTTGGAGCTTTCCTGTTGCTGTAGTTAGGTGCATCCAAAGGTAGCTCCAGATACAGAGCATGATATTCTGTAGTAGTTACTTGAGTAGAATCCTATATCCCTTAAAAGGTATCCTTGCAGACTAACTAGCTGAGGAATGACCAAAAAATAGTTTCACAGTATAGTTAGGACTTCTTTAGGCTCCCTCTTGGGGGTCATATACTTGGACAAGAATTTCTAAATTAAGTATGAGTGTACCATATTAGATCAAATCATACCTTATTTAAGTGTATTACTTAACTCGCTTTCAACTCTGCAACACAATGTTATGTATTTAGATATATGATTTCTATATATTCTTTAATTAGTTTTAACTTTTGTGACTGTACATGAAATCAGAAAAACTTCTGAAATAAAACATTAAAGGTGATACCCCCAATGTTTTAAATAGTGCTTTATTTTATTTTTTAAATTTTTTTTTCAATGAACACTTTTTTTTTTAAAGATTTTATTTATTTATTTGAAAGAGAGAGATAACGAGAGAGAGCAGAGCTGGAGGGCATGGCAGAGAGAGAGAAAACGGCTCCCCACTGAGTGAGAAGGGAGCCTGACGTGGGGCTTGATCCCAGGACTCTGGGATCATGACCTGAGCCGAAGGCAGATGCTTAACCTACTGAGCCACCCAGGCGCCCCAATGAACACTCTTTTTTAAATTTACATTCAATTAGCCAACCTGTAGTACATCACTAGTTTCAGATGTAGCATTCAACAATCCATCAGTTGCATATAACACCCAGTACTCATCACACCATGTGCCCTCCTTAATGCCTGTTACCCAGTTATCCCATCCCCCCACCCATCCATCAAAATCCTAGAGGAGAACACAGGCAGCAACCTCTTCAGCCTCAGCCACAGCAACTTCTTGCTAGACATGTCTCCAAAGGCAAGGGAAACAAAAGCAAAAATGAACTACTAGGACTTCATCAAGATAAAAAGCTTCTGCACATCAGAGGAAACAGTCAACAAAACTAAAAGGCCACCTACGGAATTGGAGAAGATATTTGCAAATGACATATCAGATAAAGAGCTAGTATCCAAGATCTATAAAGAACTTATCAAACTCAACACCCAAAAAACCAAATAATCCAGTTGAGAAATGGGCAAAAGACATGAACAGAAATTTCTCCAAAGAAGACATACAAATGTTATACACAACTAATGAATCATTGACTGCTACGTCAAGAACTAAGGATGTACTATATGTTGGCTACCTGAACTTAATAAAAAAAAAAGACATGTAAATGGCCAACAGACACATGAAAAATTGGTCCACATTACTTGGCATCAGGAAAATACAAATCAAAACCACAATGCGATACCACCTCACACTAGGATTGCTAAAATAGTGCTTTATTTTAATACAGATTATATTTAAAATGTACTGTATTAATATTGTTCTAGGTATTTGGCAGAGATGATATCTTGGAGTGAGCTAGGATTCAGAGTGAGGAAATCAGGATTCAGAGCCTGGATTTACAACCAACAGTTTGGAGGAAGAATCCTACACGTTGAATCATCCCAGCTGTGCCACTTACCACCTATGTTATCTTCAATATGTTACCCAAGCTCTGTGAGCCTCAAAATTCCACATATAGAATATAGATGATATAGAACTTACATCCAAAGGTTGTTATTGATATTAAATGAGATTGGTATAGATATTAAGTGAGATTAAATGAGCCCTAAAAATCACTCAAAGTCACTTCTGCCCTATTTTATTCACTGAGGCCATTTTTCTAATCCTACCCTGACTCATCTGTAAGAGGCACTATATTGCCTCTTTGATGGGGAGTGGCAAGGTTCTAGAGAACATGTATAACTGCAAATATTGCTGTGACCATTTTTGGAAAATACAATCTGCCATATTCATGAAGATTGCCAAGAAATTTAGCTACCAGAAACATATTCTCCTTGGTTTAGCTAGGGTTGCATTATAAAGGCAGTCATACTTACCGTTTCCTTCTGTGCTTGATTCTTGACATCATTAGTGCAATCTTTTTTTTCTTAAGTTTTCACTTAAATTCCAGTTATTTAACATACAGTGTTATATTGGTTTTAGTTATACAATAGAGTGATTCAACACTTCCATACATCACCCAGTTCTCATTACAAGTGTACTCCTTAATCCCCATCACCTATTTAAGCCATCCCCCCACCTACCTCCCCTCTGGTAACCATCAGTTGTTCCCTATAGTCAAGAATCTGTTTCTTGGTCTGTCTCTCTCTCTTTTTCCCTTGTCTGCTCGTTTGCTTTGTCTCTTAAATTCCACATATGAGTGAAAATCATATGGTATTTGTCTTTCTCTGATTTGTTTCGCTTGGCATAATACTCTCTATCTCCCTCCATATCATTGAAAATGGCAAGATTTCATTCTTTTTTATGGCTGAATAGTATTCCATTGTGTGTATATGTATATACATGTTTATATATACATCTCACTTCTTTATCTTTTCATCAATTGATGGACACTTAGGCTGTTTCCGTAATTTGGCTATTGTAGATAATGCTGCTCTAAACATCAGGGTGCATGTATCCTTTTGAATTTATATTTTTGTATTCTTTGGGTAAATAACTAGTAGTGTGATTGCTAGATCACAAGGTCATTCTATTGTTAACTTTTTGAAGAGCCTCCATACTGTTTTCCAGAGTGGCTGCACCAGTTTGCATTCCCACCAACAGTGCAAGAGGGTTGGTTCCCCTTTCTCCCCATCTTCCCCAACACTTGTTGTTTTATTGTGTTGTTGATTTTAGCTATTCTGACAGGTGTGAGGTGATATCTCATTGTAGTTTTGATTTGCATTTCCCTGATGATCAGTGATATTGAGCATCTTTTCATGTCTTTGTTGGCCATCTGGATGTTGTCTTTGGAAAAATGTCTCTTCCTGACTTCCGTCCATTTTTTAAATTGGATTATTTGTTTTATGGGTGTTGAGTTTTATAAGTTATTTATATATTTTGGATATTAACCCTTTATCAGATATGTCATTTGCAAATATCTTTTCCCATTCCATACATTGCCTTTTAGTTTTATTGTTTCCTTCACTGTGCAGAAGCTTGTTGTTTTGATATAGTGCCAGTAGTTTATCTTTGATTTTGTTTTCCTTGCCTGAGGAGACAGATCTAGAAAGAAGTTGCTGTGGCTGATGTCAAATAAATTACTGCTTGTGTTCTCCTCTAGGATTTTTATGGTTTCAGTTCTCACATTTAGATCTTTCATTCATTTTGAATTTGTTTTTGTGTATGGTATAAGAAAGTGGTCGAGTTTTCTCAACACCATTTGTTGAAGAGATAGTTGTTTTCCTGTTGGATATTCTTTCCTGCTTTGTTGACGATTAATTGACCTTAAGAGTTATGGGTTCATTTCTGGGTTTTCTATTCTGTTCTGTTGATCTATGTGTCTTATTTTTGTGCTAGTACTATATTTTTTTGATTACTCCAGCTTTGTAATATAACTTGAAGTCTGGAATTTTGATGTCTCTAGTTTTGCTTTTCTTTTTTAAGGTTGCTTTGGCTATTTGGGTTTTTTTGTGGTTCCATAAAATTTTAGGATTGTTTGTTCTAGTTCTGTGAAGAATGCTATCGGTATTTTGATAGGGATTGCATTAAGTGTGTAGATTGCTGTGGGTATAGTAGAGACATTTTAACAATATTTGTTATTCCAATCCATGAACATAGAATGCCTTTCCATTTCTTTGTGTCATCTTCAATTTCTTTCATCTTTGTTTTATAGTTTTCAGAGGACAGGTCTTTCACCTCTTTGGTTAGGTTTATTCCTAGGTATCTTATGGATTTTGGTGAAATTGCAGATTGGACTGATTCCTTAATCTCTCTTTCTGCTGCTTCATTATTGGTGTATAGAAATGCAACAGATTTCTGTACATTGATTTTGTATCTTGTGACTTTACTGAATTTGTGTGTTCTAGCAGATTTTTTGTGGAGTCTTTCAGGTTTTCTGTATCTAGTATCATGTCATCTGAAACAGTGAAAATTTTACTTCTTCCTTGCCAATTTAGATGCCTTTTATTTCTTTTTGTTGTTTGGTTGTGGTGACTAGGACTTCCAGTACTATGTTAAATAACAGTGGTGAGAGTGGACATCCCTGTTTTGTTTCTGACCATAGAGGAAAAGTTCTGTTTTTCCTCATTGAGGATGATATGAGCTGTAGATTTTTTCATATATGGCCTTTATTGTTTTGAGGTATGTTCCCTCTAAAACTACCTTTTTGAGGGTTTTTATCATGAATGGATGTTGTACTTTTTCAAATGCTTTTTCTGCATCTATTGAAATGATCATATGGTTCTTATCCTTTCTTTTATTGATCTGATATATCATGTTGATTGCTTTGCAAATATTGAACCACCCTTGCAAATCAGGAATAAATCCCACTTGATTGTGGTGAGTGATTTTTTTTTTAAATGTATTGTTGAATTTGGCTTTCTAGTATTTTATTGAGAATTTTCCCATCTATGTTCATCAGGGATATTGGCTTGTAGTTCTCTTTTTTAGTGGTATATTCATCTAGGTTTGGTATCAGGGTAAAATGCTGGACTCATGGAAGGTTTCCTTGCTCTTCTATTTTTTTGGAATAGTTTCAGAATTATAGGTATTAACTCTTCTTTAAATATTTGGTAGAATTAGCCTGTGAAGCCATCTGGCCCTGGCCTCTTGTTTGTTGGCAGATGTTTTAAAAAAGATTTTATTTATTTAATTGACAGAGAGAGAGAGAGAGGGAGAGAGAAAGCACAAGAAGGGGGAGCTGCAGGCAGAAGGAGAGGGAGAAGCAGGCTCCCTACCAAGCAGGGAGCCCAACACGGGACTTGATCCCAGGACCCTGAGATCATGACCTGAGCCGAAGGCAGATGCTTAACCAACTGAGTCATCCAGGTGCCCCAGTTGGGAGATTTTTAGTCACTGATTCAATTTCTTTGCTGGTTATCAGTCTGTTCAAGTTTTCTGTTTCTTCCTGTTTCACTTTTGGTAATTTTTATGTTTCTAGGAATTTATTCATTTCTTCCAGGTTGTCCAATTGTTTGGCATATAGTTTTTTATAATATTGTGTTATATTTTTGTGGTGTTGGTTGTTATTTCTCCTCTCTCATTTGTTATTTTATTTACTTGGGTCCTCTCTCTTTTCTCTTTGATAAGTCTGGCTAGGGGCCTATCAATTTTATTAATTTTTTCAAAAAACCAGTTCCTGGTTTCATCAGTTTGTTCTATTGTTTTTTTGTTTGTTTGTTTGTTTGTTTGTTTTCTGCTCTAATCTTTTTTTATTTCTCTCCTCCTGCTGGCTTTAGGCTTAATTTGTTGTTGTTGTTGTTGTTTTTCTAGCTCCTTTAGGTATAAGGTTAGGTTGTTAGTTTGAGAGTTTTCTTGCTTCTTGAGGTAGGTCTATATTGCTATATACTTCCATCTTCAGACTGCTTTTGCTGCATCCAAAGGTTTTGGAACATTGAATTTTCTTTCCTTTTTTTTTTTAAGATTTTATTTATTTATTTGACAGACAGAGAGAGAGTACAAGCAGGGGGAGTGACACGGACCATTAAATTTTCATTTTCATTTGTTTCCATGTGTTTTATTTCTTTTTTGATATCCTGTTGACCTGTTCATTGTTTAGTGCATGTTGTTTAATCTCCATGTAGCTGTGGTCTTTCCAGATTTTTTCTCGTGTTTGACTTCAAGTTTCATAGTGTTGTGGTAAGAAAAGGTGCATGGTATAACTTCAGTCTTGTATTTCTTGAGGGCTGATTTATGACCTGATATGTGATTTATTCTGGAGATTGTTCCAGGTAAACTTTATTTTATTTTATTTATTTTTTTAATTTCTTTTTTGTTAATGTTTTATTTATTCATGAGAGTCAGAGAGAGAGAGAGAGAGAGAGAGAGAGAGGAAGAGGCAGAGGGAGAAGAAGGCTCCCCGCCCAGCAGGGAGCCCGATGCGGGACTCAATCCCAGGACCCTGGGATCATGACCTGAGCCGAAGGCAGACGCTTAACCATCTGAGCCACCCAGGTGCCCCGTTCCAGGTACACTTTAAAAGAATGTGTGTTCTGCTGTCTTAGTACAGAATGTTATAAATATATCTGTTAAGTCCATCTGGTTTGGTGTGTCATTCAAAGGCATTGTTTCCTTGTTTATTTTCTGTTTGGATGATCTGTCCATTGATGGAAGTGGGGTGTTAAAGTCCCTTACTATTATTGTGTTATTATCAATTGTATTATCCCTTATGTTTGTTATTAATTGTTTTATGTATTTATATATTCTTCTTGGATTGTCCCCTTTATTGATCTCAAGTGTAATCTTTAAATTGAAATTTTATGTCCTTTTCATTTTATTTCTAAACCAAATAGAATAATTTAGAACTTTTCTTGTATTTAATATATTGCCTATATATGTAAGAAAAATACACCACTCTCAGTTTTATTTCCTTCCTTATTCTACTTAGATCACTTGAACCCTCTATTTGCTCTCTTGGTGATATCAATATCCCCAATCTCTCCCTTATTCTTTCATCCAGTATACTCAACCAGGCTCCAAACCTAAATGGATCTCACCACCTATATTTTATTTTATTTATTTGTTTTTTGTTTCAAGTTTTTATTTAATTTCTAGTTAGTTGACATATAGTGTAGTATTGATTTCAGGAGTACAATTTAGTGATTCATCACTTAAATATAACAGCTAGTGCTCATCACAAGTGCCCTCCTTTGTACCCATCACCCATGTAGCTCATCTCCCACCTACCAGCTTTCCAGCAATCCTCAGTTTGTTCTCTATAGTTAAGAGTCTCTTATGGTTTGCTTCCCTCTCTTTCCACCCCCTTCCCCTATGTTCATCTGGTTTGTTTCTTAAATTCCACATATGAGTGAAATCATATGGTATCTGTCTTTCTCTGACTTATTATTTTGCTTAGCATAATACATTCTAGCTCCATCCACCTTGTTGCAAATGGCAAGATGTCATTCTTTTGATGGCTGAGTAATATTCCGCCACATATAGTACATACATTACAGTATGATGTTTTCATTGGTATGTATACCAATGAAAACATCATACTGTAATCAAATTGTTGGTTTAATGGTTTGCTTAGGAGTAGGAACTATGTCTCATTATTATTATTTTTCTAGTGCCAATTGTAGTTTGTGTCACAGTGTATTTGCTTGATGAAAGTTTTTTAGTGAGTGCATGAATACTTCCCTCAAAAATCCTATATTTTTCCCATTTTAATTGAAGCAAATCACTAGTGAACTTTACAACAAACCTTTCTCTAATTGTACTATTTTGCAAATTCTCTTAAAATATTTTTTTTGGGTTTGCATCAGTATTTATCACCATGATTTTATTGTATAAAAATTAACTACAAAAATTCAGTGGCATAAAACAGTATTTGTTGCTCATGCATCCAGGTTGGTCACATGTGTTGCTATATTCATCTTGGCTGGATTTGATTACACATCTAGTGATGGCTGGCAGTTGGTTGATCTAGAATGGTCTCAAATATTGTTCTGCTGCATGTGTTTCTGGTCTCTCTCCTGGGCTAGTCTGGGAATGCCCTTTTTATAGAATTTATTGAGGTATAAGAGAACAGACCTCATTAGGAAAGCCCATTTTAAGCCTCTGCTGATGACACCTCTGCTAACATTATTTTAACCAAGGCATGTCACACAGCTAGCTCCAGAGAAAGCAAATTATGCCCCCTCCCTTACCATGAAAGAGCCTTTTAAACTTATATAGCAAAGGATGTAAATGGATGGAATGTTTAAGAATTTGGATCAATATTGCAGTCTATCATAGGACCATTCAATCAGTAAACTCGCCAGTAACTATTGTTGGCACCAATAATTTTACAAAGTATTTTAATAAAATTATATGCAAGTTATTAGAGAAAAATAGATTAATCCTCCTTTTCCTCTAGACTTTGCAGTCCTATTTGAAATTTAAATAAGAAATATGTAGCCAAAAGTTACATGAATGGGATAATTTTTAATTATCAAAGAAGGAAACTATCAGTAGCAACAAGAATCATTAAATAAGGTTTTGTGGGGGAGATTGAAGAACTGGAATTGGAAATATTGCTAAGCTTTTGAGGGAGACGAAGAAGGAATTTCATGTAGAACAATTTCCCTTCTTTCATGGTATCATTAGTTTATCACATAAATTGCTTCGTATTCTTTATCTGGAAATTTACAGACATCATTCCTAAATTGGTCTCGATATGGTGATTGGTGCATTATAAGAGAATAACAACAGTAAATAATTCATAATCAAATCTCCCTTGAAGACGTAAGTAAACATATAAATAACTATAATAAATTAGAAGGGAACATGATGACTTTGATTTGATTGACAAAACTACCTGATGTTTTGTCTCCAGGGAGATATCATCAGGCATGGTGCAGATTTTCCACTGCAAATTAGAATTCTTTGCACGACTTTGCTCTGAAACTGAATTACCTTTGAATTTAAAAATGCTTTAGGGAACCAGGCTTGGGTTGATGACAAGGAGAGTTATTAGTTTTAACCACAAAATAGAATATTTACAAACTTTGTGGAAAGACCAAGAAGAACCAAAATGAAATAGAGCTTTTAGGAAGTTACTAATACATTAAGAGAATAGGACAAAAATCTCAAAAGTTCTATTAGCAGTTTTATTTTATTTTTTTTTTAAAGATTTTATTTATTTATTTGAGAGAGAGAATGAGAGAGAGAGAAAGGTCAGAGGGAGAAGCAGGCTCCCTGCTGAGCAGGGAGCCCGATGTGGGACTTGATCCCGGGACTCCAGGATCATGACCTGAGCTGAAGGCAGTCGCTTAACCAACTGAGCCACCCAGGCGCCCAAGCAGTTTTATTTTATTGTAAATTTGTTATCTTGTGTCTAGCTTTCATTAACATTTCTGTTGCTATCTGGCTTTTAGTAACTTTATTAACATAAAATTTTCAGAGTCTTTCATAGCCATACTATTATAAACATAGAGGTATTTATTTCTGCCAAAAAGACATAAAGAGAAATGAATTTTCATACCAAACTGGATATTTTCAAAACAAGCCACAGTGAGCCATTTAAAACTAAGCATTTAATTTTCATCTCCCCGCTCCGCCATGCCCATCAAATACTGTACCATATTCTTATCTCTTTTCCCCTCCTCTCTTCTCCCATAGGTTGTAAACCTTTTAATAACTGTGGTTGAAATCACATAGAATCCAATGTTTACCTTTTCCTCTGTTCCCTTGGCACTTGAAAATGGTGCCAAAACTGCTACATCAATTTAAATGGCACACTACTTTTAGAAATAGTAACTTTTATTCATTTATTCAGAGAAGTTATTAATTAAGCAACAATGAAGTTCATTCAGTTTTTGACAAGTGTTTCTCCTGAGGGAAAGGTGATGAAACAAGCTCCAAGGGCTGGTTCATTTTTAGAACTTGTTTACAAGGTTACAGTACACTCAATTTATCTAAGAATATGTTGCTTAGAGAGTTATTCCACGAGTGTTCATCTCATTTATAAATGACCTAGAACATCACCTAGTGGGATCATAAAATTCTATGGATTCAGTGGTGGTAGAAAAACATCAGTCGAAAGTTTGTAGCCTCTAGATTGTGATCCCAGTTCTGCCTCATTATAAACTTAACATATATTCCTTAAGTTCCTGGGGTCTGTTTTTTCCTTAAAAAATGATAGTAAATAACACCCTTTTCTTCACAGGGTTGTTGTGAGAAATAAATGGGATACACAGTAGATTAAAAAATATTTTTATTTATTTTAACATGTTACAGTGGAAAATTTCAACCATATCCACATGTAAAGTGAACAATATAAAAAGCCTTCTGGTATCCATTCCTAGACTCAGCTATATTACATGGCCAATTTGTGGCTTCTGTATTCCCACTTCTTCTTCCTCAAGTATCTTTAAGCAAATTCACAACATTTTATTATATCATGTGTAAATATGTTTGCATTTGTCTTAAAAACTAAGGTCTCATTAAAAAATCACAGTATCATTATCACAATAAAAGTAATAGCGATTCTTTAATACAGGATGCAAAGAAAGGGGACTCTTTCTCCTACACTGCTGGTGGGAATGCAAGCTGGTACAGCCATTCTGGAAAACAGTATGGAGGTTCCTCAAAAAGTTGAAAATAGAGCTACCATATGACCCAGCAATTGCACTACTGGGTATTTACCCAAAAGATACGAATGTAGGGATCTGAAGTTGTACGTGCACCCCAATGTTTACAGCAGCAATGTCCACAACAGCCAAACTATGGAAAGAGCCAAGATGTCCATTGACAGATGAATGGATAAAGAAGTTGTGGTGTGTGTGTGTGTGTGTGTGTGTGTGTGTGTGTATACACACACACACACACACAATGGAATATTATGCAGCCATCAAAAGGAATGAAATCTTGCCATTTGCAACGATGTGGATGGAACTGGAGGGTATTATGCTGAGCAAAATAAGTCAATCAGAGAAAGACATGTATCACATGATCTCACTGATATGAGGAATTCTTAATCTCAGGAAACAAACTAAGGGTTTTTGGAGTGGTGGTGGGTGGGAGGGATGGGGTGGCTGGGTGACAGACATTGGGGAGGTTATGTGCTATGGTGAGTGTGGTGAATTGTGTAAGACTGTTGAATCACAGACCTGTACCTCTGAAACAAATAATACATTATATGTTAAAAAAAAAAAGATAGTAGGAAGGGAAAAATGAAGGGGGGAAATCGGAGGGGGAGATGAACCATGAGAGACTATGGACTCTGAGAAACAAACTGAGGGTTCTAGAGGGGAGGAGCTTGGGGGAATGGGTTAGCCTGGTGATGGGTATTAAAGAGGGCACGTATTGAATGGAGCACTGGGTGTTATATGCAAACAATGAATCATGGAACACTGCATCAGAAACTAATGATGTATGGTGATTAACATAACGTAATAAAATAAAATTTAAAAAAATAATATTTAAATTCTTCCTGTTTAAAAAAGTTTTGTAAGACTTTGAATCAAGATCCAAATAAGTCCAATTAGTCCATTTATTGTAATTAAATGTTATTTTAAACTTTGTTACTCCTCTTTTTTGCTCACCATGCCCTCACTCCTCTTTTTTGTTCACCATGCTCTTTATTTGTTAGCAAAGCTGAGTCATTTGTCTCGTAGAATTGTTTTCTTATGAAGTTAGAATGTTGTTCTGTCTTTTGTATTTTTTGTAAGTTGTGGCTAAATCTAGAGCCTTAGTAAGGTTTAAATTTTACTTTTTTCCTGTTCCAAATTTGTATTCCTGGTATTTTCTAGTAAACAGTGTTTTTTTGCCCTCTACAAACAATTGTTCCCTACAATTTCTATTGTCAAGTAGGGCAAAAGCATGATACACTAAAGATCACACATCACAATGCTCTGAAACATACCTTCCCGTGGGTTTCATTTATGACCAAGAAAGGATTACTGTTGCACCCATTTTTGCCCCCTGATGCCCATCAATGGAACAAGTGTTCAGAAGTATAGTGGTTAATTACATTGTTTTCCTTCCATCCTTATTCCTTCTTCTTCTTAATTATCTTTCTAAAAAAAAAAAATCTTAGTTGTCTTTTACCATTTGATTTGATCCATTTAATGTTGCATTGCCCTATATGTCCCTATATGTAAATTATAAACCATGATGATAAAACAAACAGTAAATCCATCATTCAATGTACTATTTGGGACTTTGGCCTTTGTTCTCCTAGCCTATCCCATCTCTGTGCCTCTTTCCTCACATGTAAGCACTATTTCCTTGATTTATAAAAACTAGTTTTATTTTATATATACCCATCCATAAATATTATTTAGCCTTACTTTTTTGATCTTTATTAAAATAGTACACTATATGATAGTTACTTAGAACTGAATGTATTTATTCAAACTATGTTCTCAAGTTTCATCCATGTAGTTGTCTAATTGGTTTATTTTCCCTGCTGCATATAATGTCACTTACCCATTTATTTATCCATTCTCCTATTATTGGACATTTGGGTTGTTGTTTTCAGTATTTTACAGTTTCACACAATGTTGCTGTGGGCATTCTTATACCTGGCTCCTGGTGCACATACTCCAAGGTGTTCTTAGGGATTATATCTAGGCGTGGAATTGCTATGTCATAGCATGTACACATGTTCAACTTTTCCAAGTAATATGAAAATGCAGCCAAAGTAGTTTATCATTTTATACTATTATTAACAGTATATAAAAGTACATATAGAAAGTGTGTTTTATTGATCAGTGTCATCTTCAACATTGGGAACTACCAGAATTCATGATTTTTGAAAAACAAGGAGTGTTAAAGAGTATCTCATTGTGGGCTTATTTGACATAGCGCTGATTAATAACAATGTTGCACTTTATTTTCCTTGGTTTATTGCCCATACATGTTTAAAATTCTTTGAAATTCCTGCTCATATATTTTTCCTTTTTTTGGTTTCTGCTTTAGAGGAGTCAGTTATATATTTTAGATACTGTTTTTTTTTCAATTATACATGCTGTAATTATTTTGTCCCATTTTATGGTTAATCTTTTAATGTGTTAAGAATGGCTCTCGATTGACAAAAATTTAAACTACCAATGTAATTATATATATATATATGTATTATCCTTCATGATTAGGAATTTAAAAATTTTCCTTTTTCTTCCTATTCTGAGATCATAAAACTATTCTTGTATTTTTATTTTAAATTTTTAAGGTTTTAGTTTTCATATTGAAATCTTTGTTACACTTGGATGTGGTTTTTTGTGTATAGTTGAGGTATGAAGCAGGATTCCATTTTCCCCCCATATGAATAAACAAGTTTTTGAATATCTTCTCGGGACTAGTCCTTCATATTCACAATGCTCTATAATAATACAACTGTCACTTATTAAATTTCCATATATAGTCATGAATCTATATATTGACTTTCATTTCGTTCCACTGATCTCTTTGTCTATCACTATTCATAGTGATATTCTATTCACTATACAGTATCGTACTGTTCTAAATACTTGAAATTTATAGTAATTCTTGACATTTTGGATAAAATGTTCTCCACATTAATCTTATTTATGAATGTTTTGACTATACTTGACCCTTTCCTCTTCCAATTAAATTTAGATGTCAAATTCTTTAAAAAAAAGTCCTATTGGGATTTTTATTTGAATTATATAGAATCTATAGTTATATTTGGAGGAATTGACATCTTTATGAAAACAAGTTTTTAAATTTGTAAACACAGTATATCTCTGTTTATTAGGTCTTCATTAAGATTTTTCAATAAATTTTATATTTTCACAAATGATGCAAATATCTTTGTCTACTTCCTCATTAATGTATACATTTTGTTTCTATTATAAATGATATCTTTTAAAAATTATGATCAGTTTCTGATGTACAACAAATTTCTTTCAAATTTATCTTGCAACCTGACACTGTGCTAAACTTATTTTTAATAATTTGTTCACAATTTATTTTGGATTTTCAATGTAAAAAAGTATCATCTGCAATAATGGCTGTGTTATTTCATTTTTCTAATTCTTAGGCATTTAGTTTCATTTTCTTATCTGATTACTATACCCAAGATCTATTAGTATGGTGATAGATGTGTTTTTGACTTGTATCTAAATTTAAAAAAAATATATTTTTTTAATTAAAAATTTGAAAGCCTTAATTCTCCTTTTTGATGGGGTCTTTGGTTTGGGGATCAAGGTAATGGTGGCCTCATAAAACGAGTTTGGAAGTTTTCCTTCTGTTTCTATTTTTTGGAACAGTTTCAGAAGAATAGGTATTAGTTCTTCTTTAAATGCTTGGTAGAATTCCCCTGGGAAGCCATCTGGCCCTGGGCTTTTGTTTGTTGGGAGATTTTTGATGACTGCTTCAATTTCCTAGTGGTTGTAGGTCTGTTCAGGTTTTCTATTTCTTCCTGGTTCAGTTTTGGTAGTTGATACATCTCTAGGAATGCATCCATTTCTTCCAGGTTATCTAATTCGCTGGCATAGAGTTGCTCATAGTATGTTCTTATAATTTTATTTCTTTGGTGTTGGTTGTGATCTCTCCTCTTTCATTCATGATTTTGTTCATTTGGGTCACTTCTCTTTTCTTTTTGATAAGTCTGGCCAGGGGTTTATCAATCTTGTTAATTCTTTCGAAGCACCAGCTTCTAGTTTCATTTATCTGTTCTACTGTTCTTCTGGTTTCTGTTTCATTGACCAATATCCTTGATGTACATGGATGCAAAAATTCTCACCAAAATACTAGCCAATAGGATCCAACAGTACATTAAAAGGATTATTCACTACGACCAAGTGGGATTTGTCCCTGGGCTGCAAGGTTGGTTCAACATCCACAAATCAATCAACGTGATACAATTCATTAACAAAAGAAAGAACAAGAACCATATGATCCTCTCAATAGATGCAGAAAAAGCAGTTGACAAAGTACAGCATTCTTTCTTGATCAAACTCTTCAGAGTATAGGGATAGAGGGTATATACATCAATATCATAAAAGCCATCTATGAAAAACCCACAGCCAATATCATTCTCAATGGGAAAAAACTGAGAGCTTTCCCCCTAACGTCAGGAACACGGCAGGGATGTCCACTATCACCACTGCTATTCAACATAGTATTAGAAGTCCTAGCCACAGCAATCAGACAACAAAAAGAAATCAAAGGCATCCAAATCGGCAAAGAAGAAGTCAAACTCTTCTTTTTGCGGATAATATGATACTTTATGTGGAAAACCCAAAAGACTCCACCCCAAAACCGCTAGAACTCATACAGGAATTCAGTAAAGTGGCAGAATATAAAATCAATGCACAGAAATCAGTGGCATTCCTATACACCAACAACAAGACAGAAGAGAGACAAATCAAGGAGTTGATCCCATATACAATTGCATCCAAAACCATAAGATACCTAGGAATAAATCTAACCAAAGAGGCAAAGGATCTGTACTGAGAAAACTATAAAATACTCATGAAAGAAACTGGGAAGACACAAAGAAATGGAAAAATGTTCCATGCTCATGGATTGGAAGAACAAATATTGTGAAGATGTCAATGCTACCTAGAGGAATCTACACATTCAATGCAATCCCCGTCAAAATACCATCCACTTTTTTCAAAGAAATGGAACAAATAATCCTAAAATTTGTATGGAACCAGAAAAGACCCCGAATAGCCAGAGGAATGTTGAAAAAGAAAAGCAAAGCTGGCGGCATCACAATTCTGGACTTCCAGCTCTATTACAAAGCTGTCATCATCAAGACAGTATGGTACTGGCACAAAAACAGGCACATAGATCAGTGGAACAAAATAGAGAGCCCAGAAAGGGACCCTCAACTCTATGGTCAACTAATCTTTGACAAAGCAGGAAAGAATGTCCCATGGAAAAAAGGCAGTCTCTTCAACAAATGGTGTTGGGAAAATTGGACAGCCACATGCAGAAGAATGAAACCGGACCATTTCCTTACACCACACACAAAAATAGACTCCAAATGGTTGAAAGACCTAAACGTGAGACAGGAGTCCATCAAAATCCTAAAGGAGAACACAGGTAGCAACCTTTTCGACCTCAGCCGCAGCAACTTCTTCCTAGAAACATCACCAAGGGCAAGGGAAGCAAGGGCAAAAATGAACTATTCGGACTTAATCAAGATAAAAAGCTTTTGCACAGCAAAAGATACAGTCAACGAAGCCAAAAGACAACTGACAGAATGGGAGAAGATATTTGCAAATGACATATCAGATAAAGAGCTAGTATCCAAAATCTATAAAGAACTTACCAAACTCAACACCCAAGGAACAAATAATCCAATCAGGAAATGGGCAGAAGACATGAACAGACAATTTTCCAAAGAAGACATCCAAATGGCCAACAGACACATGAAAAAGCGCTCAACATCGCTCGGCATCGGGGAAATCCAAATCAAAACCTCAATGAGATACCACCTCACACCAGTCAGAATGGCTAAAATTAAGTCAGGAAAGGACAGATGTTGGCGGGAATGCGGAGAAAGGGGAACTCTCCTACACTGTTGGTGGGAATGCAAGCTGGTGTAACCACTCTGGAAAACAGTATGGAGGTTCCTCAAAAAGTTGAAAATAGAGCTACCCTACGATGCAGCAATTGCACTACTGGGTATTTACCCCAGAGATACAAAAGGAATCCGAAGGGGTATGTGTACCCCAATGTTTATAGCAGCAATGTCCACAATAGACAAACTGTGGAAAGAGCCAAGATATCCATCGACAGATGAATGGATAAAGAAGATGTGGTATACACACACACACACACACACACACACACACACCAGAATATTATGCAGCCATCAAAAGGAATGAGATCTTGCCATTTGCAACGACATGGATGGAACTGGAGGGTGTTATGCTGAGTGAAATAAGTCAATCAGAGAAAGACATGTATCATATGACCTCACTGATATGAGGAATTCTTAATCTCAGGACACAAACTGAGGGTTGCTGGAGTGGTGGGGGGTGGGAGGGATGGGGTGGCTGGGTGATAGACATTGGGGAGGGTATGTGCTATGGTGAGTGCTGTGAATTGTGCAAGACTGTTGAATCACAGATCTGTACCTCTGAAACAAATAATGCAATATATGTTAAGAAAAAAAAAAGAATATAGCAGGAGGGGAAGAATGAAGGGGGGGAAACTGGAGGGGGATACAAACCATGAGAGATGATGGACTCTGAAAAACAAACTGAGGGTTCTAGAGGGGAGGGGTGTGGGGGGATGGGTTAGCCTGCTGATGGGTATTAAAGAGGGCACGTTCTTCATGGAACACTGTGAGTTATGCAGAAAGAATGAATCATGGAATACTACATCAAAAACTAATGATGTAATATATGGTGATTAACATAACAATAAAAATTTTAAAGAAAAAAATAAAAAAAAATAGAAAGCCTTATTTTTTAGAGTAGTTTAGATCCAGAGCAAATTAAGAGGAATGTACAGAGATAACATGTATATTCTCTGCCCTTACATAATCATAACTTACCCCATTTTCAACATCCCCCACCAGTGTGATACATTGTTACAACTGATAAAATTACATTGACAAATCATCAACCAAAAATCACAGTTTACCTTATGGTTTACTGTTGATGTTGTACAATTTATAGTTTGGACAAATATGTAATGACATGTATTCACCATTATAGTTTCCTACAGAGTGATTTCACTGCCCTAAACATTCTCTGGGTTCACCTATTTCTCCCTCCCTTTACCCAATCTCTAGCAACTACTGGTCTTTTAACTGTCTCCATAGTTTTGAATTTTCTAGAATGTTGTGTAGTTGAATCATACAGCATTAGCCTTTTCACGTTGGCTTCTTTCACTTAGTAAGACACATTCATTTTTTTCTCCATGTCTTTCCATGTCTTGAAAGATCATTTCTTTTGAACACTTAATAATATTCCATTGTCTAGATGTACCACAGTTAACTTACCCACCTACTGAGGACATCTTGGTTGCTTCCAATTTTTGACAATTTTGAATAAAGTTCCTATAAACATTGATGTGCAGGTTTTTATATGGACATAAGTTTTCAACTCTTTCGGATAAATACCAAGGAGTATGCTTGCAATATGGTATGGTAAGAGTACTTCTTGTTTTGTAAGAAACTGCCAAATGGGGGCGCCTGGGTGGCTCAGTCGGTTAAGCGTCTGCCTTTGGCTCAGGTCATGTTCTCAGAGTCCTGGGATCCAGCTCTGCATTAGGCTCCCTGCTTAGCAGAGAAGTCTGCCTCCCTCTCTATCTGCCTCTCCCCCTGCTCATGCTCTTGCTCTCTCTCTCAAATAAATAAATAAATAAAACCTTAGGAAAAAAAAGAAACTGCCAAACTGTCCTCCAAAGTGTCTGTTGTATTTTGCATTTCCACCCACCAGCAATAAATGAGAGGTTTTCTTATTCTGCATCCTTGACAGCATTCTGGATTTTGTTCTGGATTTTGGCCATTCTAATAGGTATGTAGTGGTATCTCGTGGTTGTTTTAATTTGCATTTCCCTGATGATATACGATGTGAAGCATCTTTTCATATGCTCTTTTGCTACCTCTGTATCTTTTTTGGTGAGATGTCTGTTAAAGTCTTTGGCCCATTTTTCTCGTCTCTTATTTGGGACAGGATTGCTGAGTGGACTGTAGTCGGGTATTTTCTTTCCCCAGGTCAGTTAGGCTCTGATAATACCCAAGTAGGTTATGCTCCAGTAAAAAAATTTCTCCTTGAGAGGTGTCCTTGCTAAGAACAGAATGTTCTGGAGTGTTTCAAAATGATTCCTTTTCCTCTCCTCCTGCCTGGGCCCGAGGAGATTTTTCTCTGATATTTACTTGGGAATCTGGCTGAGGTCCTGGAGGTAAATCTACGGTATGGTGAAGGCCCCCAGTGACTGGGTCTCCCTAGTGTTTTTTACTTTCAGTGTTGTCTTCCCTGAGCTGCTACAATTTGTCAGTTGCAGTGTGGGGGTTTTCTCCCTCTAGTACTGGTTCTCAGGGCAGTTTCTCTTGTGGGTCAAGGAAGCCGTGATGCCCTGTATTCACCCATCTCTCCACTGTTGCACACAGAGTTTTGCCTTGTGTCCTGTCCTTTACAGATCCAAGAAGAATTCATTATTTTTCAGTATGTTCAGCTTTTTACTTGTTGTTGGAACAGAGTGGTGACTTCCAAATTCATTACATGTAGAACCAGAAAATTGTAGCTAATTTCTTAGGGTATGCTTCCAAAGTTCACCCGTTAAAAATGATGTTTGCTCTGGGATGCCTGGGTGGCTCGGTTGAGCATCTGCCTTCAGCTCAGGTCATGGTCCCCAGGGTCCTGGGTTCGAGCCCCGTATCAGGCTCCTTGCTCAGCGGGGAGCCTGCTTCTCCCTCTCCTCCTGCTGCTCCACCTGCTTGTGCTCTCTCTCTCCTTCAAATGAATAAATAAAATCTTAAAAAAAAGTTTGCTCTACAATTTTCATAGGTAGCTTTTAAGGAAATTATCTTGTATTCCTAGTTTAAATGTATTTTTTAAAATCATGAATGCATGTTGAACTTTGAAAAACTTTCTTTGCATATATAAGAATGGTAATATTAATTTTTTTAAATTTAATTTTGTTATGTTAGTCTCCATACAGTACATCATTAGTTTTTGATGTAGTGTTCCATGATTCATCATTAATAAATGTCAAATAACTCTTATATTGTTGAGATGAATCCTGCTTGTTCATGATTTTTTTTTGTATACTGCTATATTCAGTTTGTTAATATTTTGTTTAGAATTTTTTGTGTTCACAAATTACAGTAGCCTTTTCTTTCCTCTTCATGTCCTTGTCTAGTTTTGGTATCAAGCGTATGCTGACCTCATGGAATGAGTGGAAGGTTTGTCCTCTTCTTGTATTTTCTGAAAAAGCTTAAGATTGGGATGCCCATCCTTGAATGTTTGGCATAAATTACCATGAACCCTGGGTGATTAGTGTTTTTCTGTGAATTAAAATAAACATTCAGCTTAACTGACTATTAAAATGTTCTTTCTTAGTTGCTTTTTATAAATTACATTTTCCTGGAATATTTTCATTTCATCTAAAACTTTCTAATTTATTGTCATACTGTTGTTCAGAGTATTCTTCTTACCTTTTTAGTGGCTATGCTACTTAAAGTTATATCTTCTTTTTTATTCCTGGTATTATTTATTTTTGCCTCCTCTGCAGAATTCTTACATTTGTCCAATTTACTAGGCTTTTCAAGTATTATCTTTGCAGCAGTGGCACATGACGGGGAGGATGGTGAGAGTCGTCTTTCCTGGACACAGGCAATTAGGAGGTGTGTTGTCTGTAGAAAATTTAAAAACAATGGTAAAACTGACTAAAAGTTGACAAGCTTTTTATTATCATTATGTACTGGTAATTCTAAACAATATCAGTGATTAAAATACTCCACCCCCCCCTTAAAAACTCTTTTATTGGCCTAAGAGCTAAATAATTGATGTGGTTGCTACGAGTTTTGAAAACATATATGTAAATTTCAAAGTACTGTGTCCTTATTTGCATTATTAAACGTCATTCTGGAAGCTAATGCAAGAACTCCTAGTTATAGAGTCTGCCTGTGACTTACTCAGACTCAGTTATTTGTATTCATTTAGAGAGTAAATGCATAATGGTTTGGATTTGTTAGATCTTCTTTTAGACAGTTTTTGTCTCCAGTTGCTGATTGTACATGTTCTTATGCTTATGCAGTAGATTATAAATAAATAATGATAAGAAGAAATAAAATCTAGTTACTTCATTTCTGTCCTTCTAGGTTACTCTTGGAGTTTTTATATCATGTAAAAATTTAAACAATGAAGTAGAATGGGACCTACTATGTATAATACTTCTTTTGTTCGGTGAAAAGTTTTAATTCAAACATGAAATATTGTATGGCATTTGAAAAATACCTCTAACATAGAAATTTATTCTTTATTAATTGATATTCTTTTTATTTAATTGCCCTTTGCTATTAATTATAATGCTGTTCATTACTGTAACAGATTATAGAGATACAAGTTTTTCTTTTCTTTTTCAAGATAAAATATAGTAATATAATTTAGAAACATTATTCCCTTATTTTTCTCCTTTTTCTATCCTTCATTTTTTTAAAAAAATATTTTTACTGGCATGATTGTGTATAAGTTCAATAAAATAAAATATTCATTTTCTGTGTGTCTTTTATGGCCATTAATAGTTATTTCATTTCATGATAATTACAATTATTTTTAGCATAGAGAGGAGGTGTTGTTAAAAGAAAAGATCTATTCTGGAGCTCAAATATGCCAGGTTTGCTGCTATTCTAATGTACCTTAGTGTCTCTGTTTTGGGGATTTTATTTTCATCTTCATGATCCCCTCTTGAGTCAACTATCTTTGGATTTATTTTGAGGTTCTTTTTCTAACTTCGTAAATGGTGTGCTTACCTCATTAATTCTCAGCCTTTTTCTTTAGTCTCTAGATTTTTAAACAAAATTTTAATGTTGCAACTTAACAAATATATCTTCAGTGAATGTGGAGAGCTTCAGTAGCCTATGATGACACACTTTTTAAAAATCATTTATAACTATCAATTTATTCTGTTACATTGTCTTATGTCCACTAACTAGTTGCTGAATGTTTATCGTATACAGCAATGTACAAGGTGATGTGGTACGTGTGCCACAAAATCCAAAAGGACATAATTCTTACCCTTCAGGATATTATAGTCATTGTTAGCAATTAGTGTGTAAAGAATCTTCCTGGCATTGTTCCTTGTCTTCCTGAATGTCACAAAGGCTGTATGGAGATAGGTGCTCAGAAGTATGGGTAATGTGGGCATTGGACCTGAGACTGAATGTGTGCTACTAGAAACTGTATTTGTTTTAAACATCAGATAATCTCCCACCAGAGTCCTCAAGCTGCATTGCTGACCTTGCCTTGGCTCCAGCTCCTATTCCTCACATTCCATAAACAAAGCCGGGTGTGTCTAGTTCCCATTGTCATTAATTTCTAATCCCTCTTCTCCAGGGCTTTGAAAGTAAAGTTTGCATGGCTGGTACTCCTGCCAACAGAAGGAAGGGAACAGGGGAGAAAAATGATGTTTAGGGAAAAAAAAATCAAAGGAAAGAATGAAAATTCATCACAAAAGGGAAAGGATCCACCCTGCCCCCCAGGTTAGTGATTCAGGGTTGTTGATTTCCACAGATGATGGGAGAAAACACAGATGAGAACAGGGGGCAAGAAATTTGTCCACATTAGGCTTGGGGTGGGGGAAGGAGGGGGAGAGGTTTGTTTTTTATTTTGGCAAGAATACTTTATAGGTAGTTTTGGTACCTCCATGAGGAGGCACATAGTGTCTAGTTAACTTTTTTGATGTTATAGCAATTGATGATCATTGCTCGGATTCGTATTAGGATGTGATTGTGATATTTTTATTTTATCATTTTTTCTTTATTTATTAACTGGAATGACTGTATAAACATATAGTACCCTCACCAACTAGTTAGTGATACTGAATTATAGTTGGTTGGGAAAAGTGGTATACCTGCTTGATCTTTTCCTTTATTTACCAGTTGTGAAAAATGAGTCAGTTCCTTAATATCCTCTGAAGGAGACCAATAAGATTTTCTTAATTGTTTTGCTTTCTATTAGAATCTTCAAAAAGTGATGGATTTAAACATATGTCATATGTTTTAATTCATGTCGATCATTATCCTTATTGATACTCAAATTGTCCAGTCTTTGGCCAGTAGTAGCCTTTTTTTGTATTAGCGCTTGAGTCCATTACAGCTAACCCTGATAGACTTTGATAGTAACTTCCCTTTCAGTATGTAAAATGATCTAGGTTCATAATGTATATATCTCTTGACTGATAACTGGAACTAGCTATTTCTCTATGTCTTGCAATTGAAGACCAGGGGTTAAGCATGCACACTGTCACTGTATTGGTCGCTATTTCAAGACCTTTCAGTAGGCAGAAATACATATATTTCTGTACATATATAATCATAAGTATAATCACAATTCATAGTCAAGACTGTGGAGATATTACTTAACCTTATTGATCTTATAATTGCATTTTGTTTCCTCTATGTTCAAATCTTAGTTCCTCCAAAACACCAATATAGTTACCCATTTGCTTTATTTCACAATATATATGTAGCTGTTGCAGTGTAATGATATTGACAGTCACTAACTGAAAACAAATTATATTTTTTTGCTGTTTATGTTGCCTTTAGAGTAAATCCCACTAGGAACGTTTGGTAAAATTACAAGTTACTTGGAGTAGTTCTTCCTTGTGCGGCTGTGCTATAATTATTTTTAAGACAAATATTTATGTATATTTTTTATTTGCCCATAACCATTGAGTAAATGCTTTTGATCAAAATTAAAATGATTTTTTATTATGTTATGTTAATCACCATACATTACATCATTAGTTTTTGGTGTAGTGTTCCATGATTCATTGTTTGCGTATAACACCCAGTGCTCCATGCTGTACGTGCCCTCTTTAATACCCATCACCAGGCTAACCCATTCCCCCACCGCCCTCCCCTCTAGAACCCTCAGTTTGCTTCTCAGGGTCCATAGTCTCTCATGGTTCGGCTCCCCCTCCGATTTTCCCCCACTTCATTCTTCCCAGGAGGGGAAGAATGTGTTATAATTTGATACATGGATTTTACTTTCAGGACTTTAGGACTTAGGAAATGCTTTTTTGAAACTGATTTTGCTTTAAAATTATTTAAAATATTTAGGTGGGTTCAAAGTCAAATTTGAAATTTACAAAACAAGGCATATTCAGAAATGTTCAGTTTTTAATCCCTGTTCTTTCTATTCTCTTTCCTTCTAGGAACACCTTTATATACTTAACTTTATTGTTGTTTTTATGGTATAAATGTTCATTTTATATACACTTTATATTACTATGATGTTACAATGTAAATTTTATAATATAAATTGTTCATTGCTATATTATAATATAAATTTTACAATATATATTATATACATATTCATTTCCTTAAATAAAAAGCATACTGCACATGCAGTTTTCCACCTTGATATTTTTCACCTTTCTTGGAGATTACACCATAGTAATATAGAAAGATATTCCTCATTGCTTTTTAGAGCTGCACAGTACTCTGTTGTGTTGACGTACATGACTAATTCCCAATTTGATGGACCTTTGCTTTGTTTCAAGCTTTTTGCTATTGCAAAGAGCACTGTAATAAACCATCTTTTGTGTATTTTACCAGTGTATTTTGGAATAGCTTCCTAGAAGTGGGATTGCTAGGTCAAAGGGTAAATATATGAAATTTTGTTAGATATTGCCAATTCCTCTCCTTACGGGTTATGATATTTTGCATTCCAACTGCAATGTATTAGAATGCATTTCCCAACAGCTTCATCTATAGGTTATATTGTCAAATTTTTGTATTTTATCCATTCTGATAGGTGAGAAATGGTGTTGTGATTATAAGAAAGATGGAACATTGTTGAAAGCCACAGATCATTTAAAATTTTGGTGTTTTACTTTGCTATTATTAGAAATTAATAATATATTAAGTACATTACTCCTTTGCCTGTGATATGATTGCAATTTTTTCCCCCTCAGCTTGTCTTTTTACTTTGCTTATGGTGTTTTTCCCTTGTGAAAGATTTTTTTTTTTTTAAGTAAGCTCTATACCCAGCATGGAGCCCAACACGGGGCTTGAACTCACAACCCTGAGATAAAGACCTGAGCTGAGATCAAGAATAGGATGCTTAACTGACTGAACCACCCAGGTGACCTTTCTGTGTGAAAAATTCTTAAAATTTAATAGGATGAGCCATTTTCCCTTTTTTTCTTCTGGATTTTGAATTATAGTTAAGAAAGCTTTCCCCAAACACAAATTACAGAGCACTTCATTTATGTTTCTTCTAGTACTTGTTTTGCTATATTTATTTAATGTGACAACTCTCTGATCCTTTTAGAACCTATCCGGATGTATAATGTAAAAAATTGGTTCATTTTTATTGTTTTCCATGTGGCTATCCATCTTCTCTCTGCTGATATGAGTTACTGACTTTCTTGGATGCTGGATATTCATACAGAGTTGAGTCTACTTGTTCTCTTGCTCTTCTGCCAACCCTGTTTCTGCTCTCTTCTTCTTGGTATTAAAAGAGAGACTAGTCCCACACGTGAAGGAGGAAGGTGTACTTATTTAATGTTTTCAGAGCTATCAGGAACACAGACATACATGCAAAGAATTTATGGCCTTTAACTGATAAATTTTCATGTAAATGTACATCTCTTCCTCTAATGTGTCTTTAACATAGAGACCATGACCGTTGACCCTATATCTAACTCAGCTATTGAGTTGCTTGGTGTTCCTACATATACCAGTTCCTCAAAGCTGAAGCAGGTTTATTATGCAATCCTCAAAAACATGGTATCTAAAACATATGGTAGAATTTCTTCTTATGGTAAACTGAGTCACTGGTATACATTTAATAATGCACCTATTTTAGTATCTGTTATTAGAGCTTTAAGACTGGTCCTTTGATCCATTTTGTCTTGCAACAAACAACATGCAAGATGCACTATATCTGCAACAAGATTTCCCAAATCACATTGAGTTGAAATATTCCAATTAGCAAGTTGTTTATCAATTCTCTGGACACATGCACATTCAGGTTACTGCTGTATTCTTATGCTTGCCTGTGAATTACTGGAAAGCAACTGTTTTAAAGAATGACAGAAGGAAATAAAGAAAGGGAAAAAAATCTCTTGCAATTTTAGGGAAAAGGAGTAGAAAAGAACTTTCTGGAGACTTCGTTATAAATGGTTAGAACAATTATGCTAAATGGAATTAATATATTTATGTTGTTTTATTCAAGGCTTATCATGTTCTATTATGAAACAATGAAATGCAATTAATAAATTGTCAGTTCATTTTTCTTGTTTTATTTGAAAATGCTTCGGCATATTTTAGCATATCATTTTTAGAGTAGCAAACAACTCTAATGTATAACATTAATAAACGGTGATAGACTTTACTATAAATACTGCATCTGTTGCCAAGAAAAGTTACATACAAAAACAGAGCATTGCAAACAGCAGTTCAGTAATTCTTTTTGTAGTAGAGACATGGGCCTTCTGTATCATTTTAAGTATCTTTGCACTACTTGACCCTCTGCACTTGGAGAATATTGTTTTTCATACATCAACAGTTTGCTGAGTTTAAGGGATTAACACCATATATGTGGTGTTGTGAGAGCCCAGAAAACCAATTGAGCAGTTTTTTCCCCCTTGTGTTTTATTTGAGGGGCAGAGTTAGGATTGAGGAAAAGCTGTGACAAACTTTTCATGTGTGTAATCATAGCCAGATACTGTCACAAAGAACAACTTAAAAAAATCAACGCAGTGGAATAAAAAACAGATAAAACACAAAATAAAAACCACTAGTGGAAAAGTTTCCATAGACTAAATTATTTTGAATTCCAAAAACCTTATTGTTATTTGAAAATAAATATTTAACTAATAAAATACGTAAGAATTCAAAATACATTGTTTTCTAGTATTTTCTGATGTATCAAAGCAGATACTAATTTTATTTAACCGGGACTATTTCAAGTTATCAAACTTCACTCCGATTTTTATATAAAAATTTCACTTACGTATTCTGTCAATTCAAAGGAAGTTCAAGGCATTGAAAAGCACACAGGATACAACAAAATCAAAAAACCAGATCAACCACCATTATCTTTCCTCTTCTGTCTTCTTCGATATTAAACATTACAAGAAATGTGGCAAAGATTAGAATTTCTTTCTTATGTAAGAGGAGATAAAATATTTTATATATTTTAACTTAAAAATAACAATTTTAATCTATAAATGCTATATCTTCTAACTGAGCAGATATTTAGGTTGACTTCAAATACTGCATGTTCTTTAATTTGTGACTACCAAAGTCCTGAATATATCAGGAATTACATAACTAGACAGAAAATAGAGGACATAAAAGTAGGTGTTTTTAAGAGGTGAAATAGATGATATCTCTGAGTTTCATGAGATAAAAAATTGCTCACCTCATGTGTTATGAATAGTTTGGGGAAGTCCTTTCTCTCCCCTGCCTTCTTTTTTGAAAAAAATTTTATTTAAATTCAATTTAATTATCATGTATATGATATTTGATCTGTATTATTAGTTTCAGTGGAATTTAGTGATTTATCAGTTATATACAATGTCCAGTGCTCATTATTTCAAGTGCCCTCCTTAAAGGCCATCACCCAGTTACCCCATCCCCCCTACCCACCTCCCCTCCAGCAACCCTCAGTTTGTCCTCTGCCTTCTAATCCAATATAATTTCTTATTGGCCTGCCTGATTGTTTCAGGGCTTAAAATTCCCATTAGAGAATTGTTTCTTCAGACTAAGACTTTTCTTTCTCTCTTAAAAATACACATAGAGTTGGGGGCACCTGGGTTTTGGTTCAGCCTCTGCCTTTGGCTCAGGTCATGGATAGAGCCCCTCATGGGCTCCCTGATCATCAGGGAGCCTGCTTCTTCCTCTCCTGCTTGCTCTGCTTGTGCCTTACCACCCCCCCATCAAATCAATCAGTTAGTCTTTAAAAAATACACATACAATTGAAAAAGAATAGCATGTTAACTTAGTAGTAACTAAAAGTCAATTTATATTTTCAAATATGAGTAAGTTAATGATCTTCAGCTCAGGCAAGAGAAACTTCACTGGTAAATTAATGGGGCAGTGGAGGCATTCCGAGCCTGGGTTTCTGTTTAAAAAGGGGTAACATTAGTGGCATGCCTCAGCAGAGGGGCATTGTAACATGGAAATGCAGAAAGCAGGGATAGATTCCAATATATTTGCCCCCACACTTAGCAGTTTCATCATGTTCCATCTCTTACTCTTTGGTTTCATGTTTTCTGCCCTCAAATATATTTTCAAAAAAGGAAGCTTTTTAAAACATAAGAAAAAGCAAATATTTTCATTTGAGATATTTTCCTTTATCTACCATCTAAAATCTTTAATTGGCAGACTTTTACACTGAATGATCAATGTTCACCATCTCCATTTTATTGATATCCAGTATTTTACAACACTTTGGATCTAGTTTTAGCTCCCGTCGTACCACTGAAACTTCCATGTTGAAGAATTTTTATCACCAGAATAATGTTTGGTCTTTTCTCTGACTGCCTTTCTTTCTTATCCTTCCTTCCTTCCTTCCTTCTTTCCTTCCTTCCTTCCTTCCTTCCTTCCTTCTTTCCTTCCTTTTTAGTTTAAACAACAGATATTATTTTCTCAAAGTTCTAGAGACTGAGAGCCTGAGACAGTGTGACATTATGATCAGGTTCTGGTGAAACATCTCTTTTGGGCTGTAGACTGCCAATTTTTAGTTGTATCCTCACATGGCAGAAGGAGAGTTAGCTCTCTCTGTCCCCTTCTTGTAAGGACACTAATCCCATTTATGAGGGTTATACCTTCAAGACCTAATTATCTCCCAATGGCCCCACCTCCTAATACCATCAAATTGGGGGTTAGATTTCAACATATAAATTATGATATAGTCCATAAGACCCACAAGTCCTTCAATGTCCCATATTATTCTCAACACTTTGATAAAGACTTTACTTACTCTTTCAGCCATCAACCGTCTATGAAATTCTATGACAAATGGGGTTCCTACCACACAATTTTGTATTTAATTATATTCTATCCTAAATTGTTCTCAGGACTTCATCTGTGGATTTTAATAATTCATGAGCTCAATCTTACATCACTGCCGGACTTAGGCACCACTTCTTCGCACCTCTCTTATTTCCGGGGCCCCAAGGGCCATTGTAATATAGTTGGGGAGAAGGCTGCTCCCATTCTTCTGCACTCATCATTTGAGAGTGGTGCCTCAAAATGGCCACCACGACTTCGAGAAGGCCCCTCCGTGGGTATTGTACTTGTTCCTGATGTCCTGTTAAGCACGGGGATTTCTACTGATGGATTCTTTGACCTCTTAGTGAGTCAAAACTGTGCAGATCCCTAGGAAATAACAGAAAGGTAAAAATGAGCTTGGTTTCCAACTTCACACTGAATTTAATTACTTGCATCCCGTTGTCCCTTCTCCCCCATGAAACTACATGACTTTATGCTCTAGGTCTCACGGAATCTTGCTAGGAAAATCATCTGAAGTTTTTCCATCTCTAACATCAGTTCTAACCAGAGCTCAAAAATTGTTCCTTCCAGTAATTGATGTATTTTTCTCTTTCCTCTCCCATGAGTGTGTGCACAAAGCACCATCCCTCTCTTATTAGCCCTTCTTTCTTCTTGGACAAAACTACTAAAAGCCCTCATGTAAATTAGCTAACAAAAATAAAGATGGGAGATGAGGAGGGAACCATCTCACAAAATTTCCTCTTGTGTTTATTTCAGAAACCTCACCACACATTTCTATCTTGCTTTCCAATTTAATTGACAAGCTACTTAGGCGTAGGGCCTCTGTTTTCTTTGTTCCTGAAACAGTACCTGAAAGTACCTAACACAATGCTCTGCAAATGGTAGATGTAAAAAAAAAACTGAATTTCTTAACTAGAAATAAAGCCCTGAGAACATTTTCAAGCATCAAGTGGAAAATTTTGCAGAATAAGTGAGGATCATCCAACCAAGAGAATTTCATTAATCTATGAAGTTTTTCTATGCATAATTTTGCAAAAGTTGTCTGATAGTCCCTACTGTTAGAGATTCCATTAAGAAAATTTAGCACATTTAGGGTTTTTAGATTGCCCAAACTAACTAGTCTAACCTTGGTTGAACAACCCTGAAAGTGACTGGCAATTAATTTTTTTATATCACTCTCATGGCAAAAACATACATTTTACTATATTTTGGTAGTTCAGGAGGATATGAGATCATTACACTTTAAAACAAAACCTGTGAACTCATAAAAGACAATAAACCGTGTGATTAAAGAATGCAAAGTTGGTGGATGAACTGCAATGACATTTGGATGTTCCAGGGAGTGAGGGGGTCAGAGACTGAGCAACCAGGAATGGAAGCCAAGGGTCAGCAATGGCATTGAAGATTTTGAAGTCTAAATTATTGCAGTGAATTAAGATTTATGAGCATGATGCTATAATCATATAAATAAACCCTATATGTGTGTTTGTATGTGTCTGTGCATAACATGTATATACTTCTCTAATATTCAAAGTAGCTTCATGTTTATTCTGTAGTCCTTCGATCTGTAGATAGGGCATTGGCGTCTAAGGTAGAATAGTATAATTATAAGGTAGAATAGTATTCCTTAACTTCTTCTATCCTTGTTATTTTTCTAAGATGAAAGATATCATGACCAGCTTTTCAAATGATACTCTGTCGTGGAATTTAAAAGGTATATAAACTGATCTGAACTCTTTTGGAGAGAAGACACTATTCAAACAAAGTTTGAAGATATCCATTTTATTCTTCTTGAATAAAGGACAATTACCACTTTTAAGTGTAATATTTGACCTCTTGTCCATTGTCATTCCAGGCCATAAAAAAAAAAAAAAAACAGATTTTAAAGACTGACTTCCATCTGTTTTAGTTGGCATGATTAATAAATATCTGCCAGATGCTGCACTAATTCCACATTTTTAGTTTTTATGACAGGTGAGTCTTTTGTTTTTATGAAGCAAGTATATTACATACTTGATATAACCATCACTCAAGGTGAGGGGTCAGGAGGGAAATAATGATTAATTCCAATAATTACAAAAACTATTCCTTAATTAGATTTGTTAGCATGTTCTATTTAGTGTATACATTTCCATTTGGTCTCTGGTAGATCAGTTTCTGAAAATTGTACTTTTGTTATCTTTTTATGTATTTTAGAGGTATAGGAATCAGAGTAAAAAACAAGGAATTCCTTATTTGATGTTATTAACTCAGACTACTTCTTTCACTCTCATTTCTTTTCACCTCAGAGTGACCAGCCGCACTGACAGGGGTCCCTAACTGTTGGGGTCCTCTGTACTCCATATGTGTGGGGATGAAGGATAATGCAAGTAGAGAGTATAGGGGGTTGAGCCTCACTAGTACAGCAGAGGGGAGTGTTCAATGGATCAATAAAGGAAATCTTCAATTACCTTATTCCGAAATACAGAACCAAGCAAGAGAAACTGGGAAGATGGGAGGAGGCACAGTAATCTAAGACAAGTAATTTGAAAGGGTGGTGTGATAAAATCTGAAAAGAGCATTTTCTGAGAATAGATATTTCCTTATGATCAGAGGGAAGTACTTCTATGTAGCTCACCTCTGAGTTCTCCAAAACATTTGACATTACATTTTCTTTTTATACTGAGGCACTGAATAAATGAATTTTTAATGAATGCTTACATCACAAAATGATTAGTGAATTTAGTCCATTTACATCAAAGTAATTGATAGGTATATAATTGTCATTTTATTGTTTATTGGCTGTTTATTTAATTCCTCTGTTTCTTCCTTCTCTTGGTCTCTTCCTTTGTGATTTGATGACTTTCTTTAGTGGTATACTTCCTTTCTTTTTATCTTTTGCATATTTGCTGTAGATTTTTGCTTTGCGTTTACCATGAGGTTTGCTTATAACAACTTATATCTCTAACAGTCTATTTTAAGTGGATGACATCTTAATTTTGATCCCGTTGTAAAGCTCAATATTTTTACTTCCTCCTACATGTATTATGATTTTGATACTGCATTTTACTTGTGTATCCCTTAGCTAATTGTTTTAATCATAGTTACTTTAAGTACTTTTATCTTTTAGCCTTCATACTAGTTTTACTACTTTTACTATTTACTACCTTTACTATTTATTTACCTTTCTAATAAGATTTATTCTTTGATATGTTTTTTGTTACCAATTAGCACCCTTTCTTCTCAGCTTAATGAAGTCCCTTTAACATTTCTTGTAAGACCAGTTTAGTGGCGATGACCTCTGTTAGCTTTTGCTTGTTTGGCAAATTCTTTATCTCTTCTTCAGTTTAATGACTTTGCCAGGTTAAATATTCTTGGTTTTAAGTTTTTTCCTTTCAGCACTTTGAATATATCATGTACTCCCTTCTGGCCTACAAAGTCTTGGCTAGAGTTGACTGATCTTTTCTTTTGCTTCATCTAATTTGCTGTTGAACCCATCTAGTGTATTTTTCAGTTCAGTTATTGATTCTTTAGCTCTATGAATTATTTGGTACTTTCTTATATTTTCCATCTCTAGGTTGAACTTCCCATCGGTCATCCATTCTTCTCCCTAGTTTGTTAAGCACCCTTACGACCTTTATTTTAAACTCTTTATCAGGTAAATTACCTATCTCCATTTCATGAATGTTTTTTCTGAGGTTTTATCTTTTCATTCATTTGGAACATATTCCTTTGTTTATTCATTTTGCTTGGCTCTCTCTGGTAGTTTCTGTATGGTAGATGAGACAACCACCTTTCCCAATCTTGAAGGAGGAGCCTCATGTAGGAAATGAAACTTGTCATTCAACCCAGTCCCAGCTCTTTGTCATCTCTCAAAGTTTTGTGCTTATCTAAGCAGCCTATTATATTTTGATAACTCCCAGTAGTTTAGAATGTATCAAGGCCTGTCAGTATTCTTTTTTTTTTAATTTTTTTATTGTTATGTTAATCACCATACATTACATCATTAGTTTTTGATGCAGTGTTCCATGATTCATTGTTTGTTCATAACACCCAGTGCTCCATTCAGAACGTGCCCTCCTCAATACCCATCACCAGGCTAACCCATCCCCCCACCCTCCTCCCCTCTAGAACCCTCAGTTTGTTTTTCAGAGTCCATTGTCTCTCATGGTTCATCTCCCCCTCTGACTTACTCCCCTTCATTCTTCCTCTCCTGTTATCTTCTTAAGGAGAGGATCTCAGCACTTAAATTCAGTTTATTTGGAAGTCAGATCCTCAGACAGCAGCTTTAAAAGCAAATATAAACAGTCCTCTGGGACAGCAAGTGTAAGTCCCACTGGTCAGGCAGTCTGGTGGTGTCCCCTGGGCAGCAGTCACAAAAAATAGGGTTCAAGATGAGTGTATAGCCCTTTCCTGGAAGGTATTAGTCAGGTGGAAGAAGGCAGAGGGAGAGTGCCAAGACGCCATCTACAACCTGTGGTCCTTGAGAGCAAATCCATAGCCTACTAGATGTTTGTCAAACCTGAAATCTGCCCTTCAGGCTAAAGCTCCAGGACAAGCCAAGAGACTTCCTTCACAAAAAGACCAGTAGGGGTGTACCTCAATCTGCTGTTTGCACACTGCCCTTGGGGTTGCAGCCGGCCCAGAACCATTTCTCTGATTATCCAGTCCCATGGGACCCAGGAATGCAAGCTCCCCTGGCCACCAGAACCAAGGGGGTGTCCCTGGGTGGCAGCTACATAACCCACGGTGACAGATGTAAAAAAAACAACAACAACAGGGTACCAACTGTGTGTGAAGCTCCCCTCCAGGAGACACTGGAACTCGGGAGTGCAGCAGAGGGAGAAGGTGAAGAAAGTGCCTATCCTCAAATGATTCTGGAAGTAATTATAGTCAGCCTCTAGGTGTGTGTTTAATTAGAAGCCTGTCCTCCAGACCTCAGGCATGGTGATTAGCTAAAAGTCCCCCTTCACAAAAAGACCAAGCTCCTGGGTCTGTTGTCTCTTGCTGTGCCCTAGGGGTGGTAGCTGTTGAAGAATTTCTTCATTGGTTACAGTCCTGTAAGTTCCATGAGTGTCAAACCCTACTGGTAGCCAGAGCCAGACAACATAGAGGTATTCCCTTGCAGCAGCCACAAAAATTGGCACTGAATAGTGGTATGAGCTCCTTTCTGGATGATACCAATTATTATAGTCCCATGGGACCAAACACAAGCATCCCTGGTGTCCAGAGCTAGGCAGTCAGGAGGTATCCTCTTGGTGGCAGCCATAAAAATTAGAGCACCAGATGCATGTAAAAGCTCCCTTCCTGGAAACCCTGGTGCTCTGGAGTGTGTCAAAGTGAAAGTACAAAGATGATACCTGCCAGTCCCTACCTCCAGCGAGTGTTCCAGCAGGCCCCTAAATGTATGTGTTAAATTAGATGTTTGCTCCTCAGACTGACACTTTAATAAGCTGTCACTATTTGCAGATTACATGATATTACATATAGAAAACCCTAAAGACTTTGTAGAAAAACTGTTAAAATAAATAAATGAATTCAGTAAAGTTGTAGTATACAAAATCAATACACAAAAATGTGTTGCATTTCTATACACTAATAATGAACTATCAGAAAAAGAATCAAAGAAAACAATCCCATTTACAGTTTCATCAAAAAGAATAAAGTAGTTAAAAATATATTCAACCAAGGAGGTGAAAGAACTATATATTGAAAACTACTAGGCATTAATGAAAAAAAATTAAAGACACAAATAAATGGAAAGATATTTCATGCTCATAGATTTGAAGAATAAATCTCTCCAAAACAATCTACAGAATCCACACAATCTCTATCAAAATCCCCTAAGGCATTTTTCAAAGAAATGGAATAAATAACCCTGAATTTTAATATGGAATCACAAAACAGCCTGAATAGCCAAAGGAATCTTGAGAAAAAAGAACAAAACTGGAGGGATCACATTCCCTGACTTCAATATTAAAACGTTAAGTTATATTACAAAGCTATAGTAATTAAAACAGTATGGTATTGGCATAAAAACAGACAAAAAGATCAATGGAACAGAATAGAGAGCCCAGAAATAAAGCCACACCTATTGGTCAATTAATTAATGACAAAGAAGCCAAGAATATGTAGTAGGGAAAGGACAGTCTCTTTAGTAAATCATGTTGGAAATATTGTATAGCAACATGCAAAAGAATAAAACTCAACCACTATCTTGTACCATGCACAAAAATTAACTGAAAATGAATTAAAGAGTTGAATGAAATACCTGAAACCATAAAATTCCAAGAAGAAAACATAGATAGTAAGCTCCTTGACATAGGTCTTGGAGATGATTTTTTGAATCTCGCTCCAAAAGCAAAAATAAATAAGTGGGATTATATCATACTAAAATGCTGCACAGCAAAGGAAGCTATCTTCAAAATGAAAAGGCAACCTACTGAATGAGAGAAAACATTTGTAAATCATATATATGATAAGCTAATATCCAAAATATAGAAAGAACTCCTACAACTCAATAGCAAAACAACAAACAAGTCAATTAAAAATAGGCAGAAGATCTGAATAGACGTTTTCCAAAGAAGACATATAGATGGCCAACAGGCATATGAAAAGATGTTCAACATCATTAGTCACTAGGGAAATGCAAACCAAAACCACAGTGAGATATCACCTTACATCTGTCAGAATGGCTAGTATCAAGGAGACAAATAACAAGTGTTGATGAGAATATGGAGAAAAGTGAACACTTGTGTGCTGTTGGTGGAAACGTAAATTGGTGTAGCCTCTATGGAAAAAGTTAAGGAGGTTCCTCAAAAAGGTGAAAATAGAACTACCATATGATTCAACATTTCTACTTTTAAGTATTTATCTGAAGAAAACAAAAATACTAACTTGAGAAGATATATGCACCCCCATGTTCATTTCAGCATTATTTACAATAGCTAAGATATGGAAAGAAGTGTCCATTGATGGATGAATGAATAAAGAAAGTGTGGTGTGCATACACAATGGAATATTATTCAGCCATAAAAGAGAATGAAATCTTGCCATTTGTGACAACATGGATGGACCTCAAGGACATTATGACTGAATAAATTAAGTCAGAGAAAGATAAATACACTGCATGATCTCTCTTATATGTGGAATCTCGAACAAACAAACAAACAAACAAACAAGCTCATAGATACAGAGAACAGATTGGTTGTTGCCGGAGGTGGGGAATAGGGAGTAAGAGAAATGGGTAAGTGGTATATAAATTATTTAAAAATTAAATTAAAAAAATTAAAAATTAAAACCTCATTAATTGGCATTTAGTTAGTTACATTATATGTTCCTTACAAATAAAACATTTTAAAAAGTAAGTACTGAACCTATTACAGGTTATATATAGAGAAATTTTAGCTAAAACCTGGCACACTACCATATCAATGTTTAGGCTATACAAAGGCTTCTGCTTTTTACTTTAAGTTTCCTACCTGCCCATATGTTTTTTTAAAAAATCTGAGACACTTTAAAAGGTAACATTTTTTTAAAAAGTTATTTTAGGAAGAGATTCATTTTAGTTTATTTCATTTGGTAAATAATGTTAAAATGAGTCATATTTTGTTTGCAACTTTAGTTATTTTAATAATTTGAATGTAATTCTATTTAGCACTATTTACATGGTTGCTCATAACGTATATATCCTTGTTTAAATCTCATTATGTTTTTAATTGTTTTGTATTTGTCATTTCCACAGTTTTTTTTTTCCACATGTGTTAAATCTGGAGGTTTTGCCAAGTGGAAAGCCAAACAAAGAGAATGAAGTATATTAATTACAGCAAGAGTAATTAATATGCATATCTGCACTGTATGCAATTATCTATGGACTTTCAACACTGCCTTGAAAATTCTGCTACATATTTTTAATAGATTCTCTTTCCTGTTTTCTGGGAAAATTATAACTTATTTTTCTTTTCACCTTCCACCTAACTTGTATCTCTCCATTCTCCACTCACATAAATTCATGGAGGACAATAGAAAATAGTAGATTAGAACTAATTCTCTCATTTCCGACCAGTAAATAGATATATACCTGTGACCATTGTCACCATCTTATATATTTTCTTATATTAAAATGCAGGCTGTGTCTTTCCTGCTGTTAAAGGTCCATCCCTCCACTTATAAGTGGATCCTATACCCTCTCATCTACTTGGATATGAGACCCTCTGGGGTAGCCCCTCTTTTGCATCTTCCCCTAGGTTCTTACCCTTAATTTCCCCTGCCTGGAACACTGTTCTGCTTTTTAATTAATTTTTTTTTTTACAATGCCTCTCTTATTGATTCCATAGATTTCACTTTAAATATTACCTCTAAAAGATCTATTTAATTCATCTATTTAATTAAATATTGCAATCTCTCTCCTTCTCCCCCTTTCTCCCTATTATTCTCTATTACAACATCTTATTTTCCTCTTTGTTTGCATGCATCATTGTATATTTGGTATTTATCTGTCTAGTTTTCCAGACTACAAACTCCGTAAGGTCAGAGATCATATCAGTCTTCACTTCCATGTCCCTAGCTCCTGCAATGCTTGGTCCTTTGTAATTTCTCACTAAGTATTTATTGAACACACAAATAACTTCTTCCAGGTTGGTGCATTTTGATATACCATAGTATAATAAGTCTCCTATAGATGAATATTTATTTTTAGCTTTTTCTATTGCAAATAGTACCTCATGGGACTTTTTATATATCCATCTCCATGTATTCATGCTATAATTTTTGTAAGAATGATTTATTGAAGTGGGAATGCTGGGTTATGTCCTAGATATAGCCATTTAAGATTCTGGTAGTTAGAAATCAGAATCTTAACACTTGTTAGGTTGACTCTATAAGAGGAAAATCTCCATCTTATATTCAGCCCAAATCTTTTTTCTCACGGTGCTCCTTCCTTACTCAGGCAATGAGGTATTTATTTTTAAATAAAGTTATTATTTATTATTTATTTTAGTGCTAAGGGGTGCACTTCAAACTGTGGGCAGTGATTTGTCTTTGGGGCTTCCACTGCAATCTTTTAGTACCAACTCTCATTCACTTGGCTTCTCCAGAAGACTTTGCCTCCTTTCCACGTTCTCTCCAAATGCTGTCTTTACTTTTAACTCTAGGAATGAGAGTGGGCTGCTACTGCATCACTGCTGCTTTGGAGGTCACCTTTTTTTAAAATAAAGATTTTATTTATTTATTTGAGAGGAGAGAGAGAGAGAGAGAGAGACAGAGAGCTCAAGTGTGGGGGGAGGGGCAGAGGGAGAGGGTTTAGCAGACTCCCCACTGATCAGGGAGCCCCATTCCAGCTCAATCCCAGGACCCCAGGGACATGGCCTGAACTGAAGGCAGACGCTTAACCCGCTGAGACACCCAGATGTCCCTAGATGTCACTTTTCAATTGACTGCTCCCTGTCTGCATTTTATTTGCTGTGATCAACATCCTCTTTACCTGTTTTGGCATTGGCAGTATTTGTTTCAAACTTACCTGGTGGAAAAAGTTACCTGCTGCTAGGAGCTTGGGCTGAACACAGCTTCCTCATTTTTCAACCCTTTGAGAAGAATCGGGACACTGCTGGTGTTTCAAATAATTTGAAAATATTTAAGTCCATGCTAGAACTAGCCTTCTGATATGCCTACATTCTTTTTCCTCTTCAACATTGTTCCCTGTTTCCCTGGAATCCTGTTTTTTGCAGAAATATCTATTCCTCCTTTAGGTATAAACCAAAGCATTCTCTGATTTCCTCCAGATATACTGAAGCAGTCTTTCTTATAGACAATTTGTAATTATCAGCATCAAGAGCAATTATGTTTTATTATGTTTGTCTATTCCCATGTATCTTTACCTGGCCAGTTCTAAGCCTTCCTTTAAGATAGGAAACAGGTGGTTAAAGGCATCTAGCCGTGCATTCAGAGAGATTTGTGTTCGAATCCATTTTTACTGCTTTATAGCCATGTGAACTTGGGCAAGCCACTTAGCTTCAGTTTCCTCATCTATAAAAGCAGAATAGTTAAAAAAAAAACAGTCTTACAGTGTTGCTGTGAAGAATCAATGAGGTAATGCCTACTATGTGTTTAGAATGTTGACTGGCATCTTTTACGTGTCCAATATATGCTAGCTATTGTGGCAGCCATGAAAATGAACTTTTTACATTGCAGTCTACAGAGCATCACTGATCCATAGCCTCAGCTGCTATGCTCTGAAACGCATCCTTGTGTTTGCCCTGGGGCTGCATCTCCCAAGCTTGTTCTCAGCCAGTGAGAAATGTGGTGGGGACAGTAAGATAGGCCCGTTCTTGGGAAACATGTGAACACTCGGACTTTGTCGGCAGGGCTCCCACCACCTTGCTGAACTGCCTTAGAATTCCACTGCAGTCTAAAGTTCTTCCAAACACACTTCCTTCTTTCCCATTCTCCTTCAGAAGTGTCAGATCTGCATCACAAGTCTGATGGCTTTCCCAGACGCCTCTGGCTCCTTTTTCATGTTCACTAGCTGGTATTTCTTGTGTGTCTAATTCTGGTTTGTCGTTGGCTTTTTGGAGGACCTGGACTCACCCAAGCAGTTCTGGGAGTGGTTTGAGAAACTCTGGCTGTGGTAGGATGAAGATTTGAAACTAGCTCACCTAGAACCTGGTGGATCAAGAAGATGCTAGTCTAGTGGATAGAGGGGACACAAATAGTTCTTGGCACAAGATGACTGCGTAGTTGTTAAGTGTTTCACCAGTGGTGATCTGGGAAAATGTCCTGGAAGGGAATGCTCTGGCAAGTGCAGTAATGCAGATGTTTGAAAGATATGGTGGAAACGATGCCAATGAAACACGGGTGGGCGGTTAATGGTAAGGTGCAGAGATGATAATGACAGATGAATGACTTAGCATGATAACCAACGAGCTTTCATGGTAACTTATAAAGAAGGCCCTTATCTTCTGTAGTGGAACAGCAGAAATACGGAGCAGCAGCCTGAAGATGTCATCTGAATACTTAGCCAGTACAGGTCTGTTAGGCAAAGGTCAGAGCTGTGGTGGGGAAAACCTAGTACTCTGAAAATGGAATGGAGCATATGGTTTATGTCTTTTGATGATATTGAATCTATAGAACCCACAGACTCTTTGGGCTTGCAGAAGTGCTCTCCCTTCCCTAGTAACAGCTAGAACTTCCCTATGCTGGAAGATAGAGGATTAAAATCCTAATAGGAAGCCCAGGGGAATAGCCCAAACTCGTTACCAAAGTGACCCTCAGAAGCCTAGAAAAAGTTGTGTACAACATCTAGCAAGTGGAAAGAAATCCTGAGTTGCCTTGAAAGATGATGAAAGAAGGAATAAAGGGTCTGAGGGAATTGGGTATCCTGGAATGGATGTCTTATGTAAAGCTGGAGGACCCACCAGAGGACTACGTCCCGCAGAAGGGCTCAGAGGAAATACCATTCATGCAAGCCATCAGGAATATACCAGAAAGAGGGGCATCAAGATCATCAAGAAATTCAGGGGTGGCTTTCCTTCTCAGTCCAGACTGACCACTGGGGAGACAGTCACAGAGATAGGCTCATTAACATCATCATCTTTGGGATGATGGGGACCCAAAGAAAGAGTCGGATGGTGGTATTTAAACACAAAGTATTATGACACCCCATTTAGAGTGCAGGCCTTTAGGGAGTCCTGGATAAGATCTAGTTTACAGTATAGCCACTGGGTCAGTGGACCCACTGGGTGGTCATTCCCAGTTACCAAGTGTATATAATTGGAATGGAGACACTTGGCAGTTGGAACAAAACCAACATTTGGTCCTTGATTTATGGAATAAAAGCTATCATAGTAGGTGTTGGAGGGAGATTAGTGCCACTATTAAAGTTCTAATCATTGTACTTAAGGTAGCCTTTATCGTGTTTCTGTTTGTTTTGCCATATTTACCTTATATTTCTTTTTATTTTCTGTTTAGTTTGGGATTATGAAAACCCCATCCTGCAGAGTATATATAGACTAATGCAGACCTAACCAAGTAGTATTCTTGGGAATGGTTGCTCTAGCCAATGTGGTATCACTGTTACAAGCAGATTATTATTAAGATTTTTTAAAGATTTTATTATGTATTTGACAGAGAGAGACACAGTGGGAGAGGGAACACAAGCAGGGGGAGTGGGAGACGGAGAAGCAGGCTTCCCAGTGAGCAGGGAGCCCGATGCGGGACTCGATCCCAGGACTCTGGGATCATGACCTGAGCTGAAGGCAGATGCATAACGACTGAGCCACCCAGGCACCCCAGAAGCAGATTATTAAGATTTTAAGTACATGGTATTCAGCCAGTAATTTAGCATATTCATTCCTCTCCGTGCCCCTTAAAAAAGTAGATCAGAAACAGTTGCCACTAAGATATGTTAACTTTCCTGCTTCTGTCAAAATATAGTCCAAAGAAATCTGAAATGCAGGACAATCCCACAGAATGTCACAAAGATGCATTACAAATATGACATTGTTCTGATTGGACAGGATGAGCAAGAGGTGGCTAGAATGCTGGTGAATTTGGTAAGACACCTATACTCCAAGGGTGGGAGATGAACTCTAGGCAGTTTCGGGGATCTGCTACTTCTGTGCAATTCATGGGTACAGTGGTCAGCAGTGTGTCAGTGTATCTCTTCCAAAGTAAAAGATAAATTGCTGCATCTTGCATCCCCTACAACAAGAAAGAAAACATAGTACCTTGGTAGATCATTTTTGGCTTCTGGATGCAGCAAGTTCTACTCTTCAGAGTACTGCTTTAGTGCAATAGTGGGTGGTGACATGGGACTACTAGCTTTAAGTAGAGCTGGGATCCAAAAATAGCTCTGCATTGTTTCAGCCTGGCCACTTGGGTCATATGATCCTGCAGACTTTAAGGTGTTCAGTGTCAGTATCGGGAAAAGAAGCAGTATAGAGATTATGACAAGACCTGATGGGAGAATTCAGCTGAGGGCTCCTGGAATCTGGAATACCACGCCATCTGTAGCAGAGATTGTATACTCTTTGAGAAATAGCTCTTGACATGTGACTGGGCCTTAGTAGAGATGAAATGCTTGACTTTGAGCAAACACCAAGTGACCAGGTGTCTGGAAATGCCTACTATAAACTAGATTCTGTTAGAACTGCCAAAGTCAGATGTACTCAGCAGCACCCATTCTAAAATGAAAATGGGACATTGGGATTGAGCCCAAGCAGGGCAAGATGTACAAGTAAACTGCATGAGTAAGTAGCCATAATCCCTTATCACCCATTGTGATTGATTGCACTGGTGGTCCTTTCCCAGTTCACACCTGTGTGAGCACTGGTACAACTCACAAAGGAGTAGGAAAAAGTCTGAATGTGGCACATTGTAGAGGCTTAATAGTAAGTGAATGCAAGGAGTTGGTTAAGCTGCTTTTGTGTGGGTACATAATTATCATTCCTGTTCTACAGATGAAGAAACTGAGGCCAAGTGAAGTAAAATTCATCACCTATAAGTAATGAATAAGGGGACTAGAAGACCCCTAGAGGTCCTGCCTCATGCTATAATGTGCTTTCTACGACACCCTCCTGTTTTTCATGTTTACCACAGGATATTATCATTTTGGAAGGAGAATCAGGTTCATTATTAGAAATTAAATTATAACACAGTTAATGTTCCACATTTAAAACATTTAAAATGCCATGCCCCATTTGCTAACCTAAAAACTGGTATCCACATATGTTGAGTCACTTTTTTCAATTACTTGCAAAAATGGATAGAGATTGGGAGGGGCTGTGAATTTATGCATACTAATGAAACCTTAAAATAAAATGTTTCCATGTGCAACTTCCAGTTTTGTTGGATAACTTTACTTGATTGAAAATTACTTGAGAAAGATGAAATCATAAATTACCTTAAATTTACTGAAAGCCTGTGAACCACCTATATTAGGTGTGAAGCTGATGAAGTTTCATCTTGAATGGAAATAAGTTGAGAAAACAACACGGCTAACATTTCAGATACATCTCCAGAAACAAGGCTGACAGTATTAGCTCCATTGGGGCCAATACTGAGCAACACTAACAATACATTTCTGCTACCATTACAGTTGCTAAATTTCCATTTAGCGCTCACAATTTCTACTGGTTCTGCTCATATTTCCTATTGTGGATATTCATTCTTTTTCTACTAGTAATGACTCATTCATTCACTTATTCCTTCCTTCAACAAAACTTTATTATATGTTAGGCTCCATGCTTCTACTGAATTGTTTCTACCTGCATTACTGGTAAACAACATATTGTTAAATTATGACCAGGTAGCATTTTGCAGATAAAGAAAATGAAGCAAGAGATATTTAGTAACTTCTTCAGTGTCACACAGCAGGTATTTGAAGGATTTGAGCTTCAGAGCAGGAAGTGTGGTTCTGGAGCCCATGCTTTTTTTTTATTATTATTATTATTGTTATGTGAATCACCATACATTACATCATTAGTTTGTGATATAGTGTTCCATGATTCATTGTTTGGAGCCCATGCTTTTAACCACGATGTTATTTCCAGAAAATTCATAGTGTTGTATCACTTTTCTGATTTAAGGTATCCCTGCTATGTTTCTGAGGAAAACATATATAGAGTTCTGTCAGGAAAGTAAATCATAATGGTAAACAATAGGAAAGTCTTTTAAGGTCTATTACCTATTTTTGTGGGCCAGTGGCAATTTATCTTGGGCCTCAGAAAACTGCTTATTATTTTTAAAAATATATTTTTTTAAATCACAAAGCATTTGAAAAAATCTGATAATTGTATGGCTGAGTCAGCTGCCTTAGAATTTGATATTCTAGATATGAAAATTAAAGACATCAGTATATATGACTTAGTCATACAAAGTCATATTATACTTAGCCATAAATCATAATAATATAATTAAATGGTAATATGAATGGACAGTGGCAAGGATATTTTGGGAAAAGATGTAAATATAATGCAATTGGGGTTGTATTTATGAGACGTTTTTGTTATCCATAAGATGTAGGTAATGATAAGCTCATTTTAGAATTCTTCAGGAATGTAGGTATAATATGTCTCAGGTATATGCTTAACAATGAGACAGACCAGTTGCCTAATACTCAAAGAACATGATGACTGAGGTTGACTTGGGAGGTCTACTGGATAGGACCCTACTATAATTTTGGAATGGTGAGCTCTTTCTCCTTACGGTCATTGTAGTTTTATCACAACAGTATTTTTAAAATATGTGATATATTTTGATGGATAGAGGTCTTATATACTAAAAATTAAAATCTTCAAATGATTGAGCTGAAAGGGACCCTAGAGTGCATGTGATTAAAAATAACCAGGTATTTATTTTTCTTATAAAGGCAGAAATAATTCCATAGTCCAATCTAGTAAGAAGTTTTTACTGTTTTCTAATCACTATATTGGGTGTGCTTGTAACCTGTAACATCCTTTGAAATTAATTCAATAAACTGATTTTACTAAAATAAAAAATAAACAAAAAGTCTGTCACAATTTGGACATCCTGGACTGGGAATCCTATATTATTTCCAACTGGTCCTGGGGTTTTGTTTCCCAGTTGTGTGCATTTATGTCCATCTGCTTCTATGGCACTGTGACAGCTCACACTCTTTCTTATTGGAGCTCTGACTTGCTTAGCTAAACAGGGGTTTCAAGTTGATATTCAAATAAAAATCTTTTCTCCTAAGCTCTGATCTCTTAAATTGCACCCTCCATTCATTTTATGCAGTAACAATACAGCACTTTAAAGCTCATCCATAATTCAATTCATCCACAAGACCATGTTTTCGTTAAACAAACTTTTATTTTAGAATTGATTTAGATTTACCAAAAAGTTACAAAGACAGTACAGAGAGTTCCCATATACCTCAACACCCAGTATACTTCATTATTAGCATCTTACAATGGTATGGTATTTGACATAATTAATGAACTGATATTGATACATCAGTACTAACTAAAGTCCATACTTTATTCAGATTGGCTTACATTTTATCTAGTATCTTGTTCTTTTCCAGGATCCTTGCATTTAGGTGTCATATCTTCTTGGACTCTTCTTGACTTTTACTATTTCCCAGACTTCCCTTGATTTTGGTGACCTTGAGAGTTTTGAGAAGTGCTGGTCAGGTTTTTTGTAGAATGTCATCAGATAGGATTTGTCTGATGATTTTACTGTGATTTAAGCTGGGGTTATGAGATTTTAGGAGGGAGACCACAGATGTAAATTGCCATTTTCATCAAGGCTACATCTGTCAATGTGATTTATTATTATTATTGATGTTGTCTTTGATCACTTGGATGGGGTAGCATTGGTCACATTTCTGCATTGAATTGTTAACTTTTTAAAATTTCTCCATTTGTTCTGTTTTCTTTGGAAGAAAGTCATTGAGAAGCCACAACTTAAGAAGTGGAGAGTTATCCTCCACTTCTGTGAAGACTAAATATCTATATATTTCATTGGCAATGAATTGGCATTCTTTTGCTTGAGAAATTTGCCTATTATCTCCCTTTATTCAATCATTTATGTATCCGTATGGTGGATATATATTTATTTTAGATTTTGGGATAAAATCCAGTATTATCTTATTTATTTTGTTCAAATTATGCCAGTTTTGGCCATTGGGAATTCTTTCAGTTGGCTCCTATGTCCCTTTGACATATTCCCGCCATTTTGTGTGTGTGTGTGTGTGTGTGTGTGTGTGTGTGTGTGTGTACACATGTGTGCATGTTAACACTTCTTTCCTCTCCGGCAGTACTATATACTCAAACCTCATTTTGTATATTTCCTGCCCAGTACTAGAATCAACCATTTTTTTCAAGCAGCTCTGGTCCCTTTCCTTGGAAACTGGTGTTAGAAACCAAGATGTGGTACTAGTTATACTCATTGCTACTGGGATGCCATTACTTTTAGGTCCTTCCAGCTGACAGAGCAAAGGAAAAAAAATATAACCTGTGTGTATATACACATATGTATGCATATTCTATCTCTATTTATATCAATCTATCTATACCCTCCTCTATCTGTGTGTATGTATATATATATATATATGTATATATACATGTAAAATCTCCATATATATGTATATATCCATCTGTATATTAAGTTCAAATTGATGTCTCTAACTCTATTCCATTACCACATGAATCATTCTAGCCTTTTCTTGCTTATCATTTCCCATTCCAACAGCAAGAAACCTGGCTCCTACCATCCAGCACCCATTTACTTAATTATTCAATTCCAACATACATGTACAGTGGTTTCAGATTCATGAACATTAACAACTTTATGAGCTAGGTTATGGTATTTATGCACACTTTCTTTTGCTTTTAGTATTACAGAATCTACTCATTTCCCATTATTTTAGGTCCACTTTTCTTTTACCTCCTTCAGTGAGATTATTTCATACCTTTGTAATATAGTTAGATCTTTTTTGTCACATTCTGTGATCCCCTGGCTTCCTAAATTTTTTGTTAATTTTTATTTGCTAAGTTTCACTCTTTTTGCTTTGAAGTCCTTTGGGTTTGACAAATGTATGGTGTCATATATCCCCCATTACAATATCATAAAGAATATTTTCCTTGCCCTAAAAATCCTCTCTGCTTCACCTATTCAACCTTCTCCATTCCCAAAACTACTTTTCAAATTACTCTATCCAACTATCATTTTTATCTTGGAAATATTTTACATATAAAGGTATTCCATGTCTCAATTTCTATTTTATAGTTGGAAATATAAAAGTTTGTGTGTCTATGTATGTGTGTGTCTTGTATGTCTCTGTGTGTGTAGATGTGTATCATTATCCAGTTCCTTGTTGTTTGATTATGTCATGTAAAAACCAACTAACTTTTGCATTGAGAAGCTAAATAGTGCTTACTGTGTTATATATTACACATATATACACTAATCTTTTTTTCATATTCTTTCCATTTTAATATCATGGAGTATATTATGAGAATTGGGTACATTGCACCATCCCATTCAATTAATCTGTATTAAAGCTTCAGAAATTGGGGCACCTGTGTGGCTCAGTTGGTTAAGCAACCGACTCTTGGTTTCACTCAGGTCATGATCTCATGGGTGGTGAGATCATCCCCATGTGGAGCCCTGCGTTGGGCTCCACACTCAGCGGGGGGTCTGCTTGAAGATTCTCTTCCTCTGCCCCTCTCCCTGCTCTCTTTCTCTCTCCCCCACTAAAATAAATAAATAGATCTTTTTAGAAAAAGCCTCAAATTAAGAGAAATCAGTGACACTATATGACCAAATGGTTAGTGCTAGATGTTTGGTAGATGGCTATTAGCTAAAAATACAGAAGAAACGAAAGAACACAGCTGATTGATTTATATCCCTATATCAAATTTTCTTTGAATTCTAATTTGGCTTTCCAAATACAACTTTTGAAACTTGAATCTCATTTATTTTTTGCACTGTTGTTTTTTCTTAACTGACACCAGGGAACTATGTCTGTTTATTGTAGAGCAAATACAGTTTTCTTAAAACATTTTAAAAACATGCAGAAGTTCATGTTTTATAATGATATTAGGGTTTCTTTAGGTAGGAGTTCTGCATTTCAGAGGATCCATATGTGATACAAACAGTGAACAATTGGAAACACTAGCTGATAATGATATGATCATTTTCGGCAGTCTCTTTATGTAAGTTTTGGCAGAAGTGTAGTAATACATTAGTCATTTTCACAGAGAAGATACTGGTCCATGCCAGTCTCTTATTTGGGGTGCCATCTGCCCCTTTTTTGTCCGTAAATTCAAAAAGAAAATATATCCGTTGATGGATACTATTTCTATTTTTTAATCATTGTTTGAAGCAAACTATACCATTCTTAGAGTATAACGAGTACTACACATAACTAAAATTCCTTCTGGGCATCCTTTATTAACTAGAATACCTGCCTCAAAATTGCTCCAATAAGTTTTAACATTTCCATTTAATTAGTTCACCATATACTATCTCTAGAGCTCTTGGTTAAACATATGAGGAGACAATGAGTTCTACTTTTTGCTTCATTAATCATGGATTAACTCACTTGACCCTCATTGCTTCAGTTCCTTCATCTGTAAATACGGTAATAAGAACACACGGTATCTGAAAAGATGGGCTATATTTCTGTTAAGGTTAGCAACAACTAAATTTGATCTAAACTTAAAGGTTGTGATAACATTATAGAGGCAGGCATTTCAAAGTTTGCTGACTCACTTTAACTAAAATGCACAGCTTTATAATATAAATTATACACTGTTTATAAACTCTGATGACAGGGTTCCTATTTTACTCATGCTTTTAATATAGTAAACACTCACTAGATATTTGCTGTGCTGAATTGAAGCATGGATGTACTTGCTATAATGACTTAAGAGAAGCTTCTGAAATAGTCAAAGAGGGAAGTTCACAGACATGCGTTGGTGTGAAATAGGGTTTAGAAGAATGGTTTCTTACCATTACTATTTTGGACAAGTAAGAAGGGGAAACTATTACTTACTTCCAGATTAATCTGGGGAATTTTATAGTTTTGCTAAATTGGTTAGAGGTTGTAACAAAGAAAAGGTCATTCAGAATAATGAGTATCATTTAAGTGACTACTATGTAAATATAGTTGAATTTTCCAAACTATGCTAGTAACTAAAGAGAAATCTCATTTACTAATGATAGCTAAAATCTATTGAAAGCTTGCTTTATGCAAGGTATGTTAAACATTTTACTCTTTTATCTCATTTAATTTCCGGATAGCTCTTTGAAATAAATACAGTTTTTAGTTCCGTTTTACCAATGGGTAAACCAAGTCCTGATAAGTTTTTATACAATTATCTACTTTGCAGTGAATGGCTTTAAGAGATATATCTCATATATATTATAGGTCCCTGAGTATAAATGTAGCTTGCTAATATGAATAAAAAAAACCCTTGTTTTGTTGCCTAAGTCTATCAGTGAAAGGCCAGACATTTTGCCAGTGATTAAGAATAAATGAAATGTTGAGAAATGGTAATATCCTTTTAACTAACTACAATTGACAAAACATCTTTGATATTTTAGGTCATAACAGCAAGGCATTTTTAATCTTGTATTTGAGATCTATTACCTTACTTAACTGTCTGGTTGCTAATGATTTCTCTAAGTATCTCAGATGGCTCACTGCTATCTCCAGTCTCTAGAATAAATTTATTAAATTTAATACTGATATGTCATGAGAGACTATGGACTCTGAGAAACAAACTGAGGGTTCTAGAGGAGAGGGAGGATGGGTTAGCCCGGTGATGGGTATTCAAGAGGGCACGTATTGAATGGAGCACTGGGTATTATACGCAAACAATGAATCATGGAACGCTACATCAAACACTAATGATGTATGGTGACTAATATAATAAAAAAATTTAATACTGAAAAATAAATTTGTTAAAGCTCGTTGTCCAAATGCTTTGAGAGTAGTTGTTTCTGTAGCCACCTGTATCAACAGCCACTCCTCAAGGCTGTTCAAATAATGGCCCCAGAACACCCTGGGCTTGGTATGAAATCTTACAATGGATTCATTTTAGTTATATCCTGTACAGTCTCTTTAGTACATTTTAGTATGACTCTTTAGGTGGCAAACAGCATATATTGTTGGGTAGGCCACTGACCACTATGTTTTTCTTCTATTCAATTGACACATAGTTATTGGTTATTTATTGAAGGCAGATTAGTTTTCAAAAAACAAGACAAAACATAACAAAATAAAACTAAAATGGGTGAATAGAAGCAAAACAATTAGATTTAACTCATTCCTTTCTAAACTTTGTATTTTGGATGGATGTTCCTAAATTGGGTTAGTATAGTAATACTATCAAACACTTGAAAAAGTTTCCCTAATCAAATTTTGTTTGAGTTGAAAGAGTGCCCAAGACTTTGAGAAGAATTTTGAGAAGATCGGGATCAGTGGACATATGGAAGCAATTACTCTTCCCAGTTGTGAAAATGAGGTTTATAGGAGTGGAAAAAAGCTTGATGTCTTCCAAATTAGACTGGATCCTGGGTAAATACTAGCCTGATTGTTAACAAATATCCCCTGTGTAATTATATCTCTAAGCTAGATAGATAGAGACATGGATGTAGATGTAGATATTTATCAAACTTAGGTAAACCCCAAAAGGCTCTACCTGATCCTAGAAACATACAACATGTAGGGTTTACCCTTTATTAAGTCAGAGGCAGAATTTGGCAGTATTTCCTCCTCTGAAAATATCCTGGTACCCTCCTTACCAGGCCCAGTGATATGAGTAAATAGTTGCAATGGCATTGGAGATTACACCTTCATTCTGTCATGGCCTCTCTCCCAAGTGGATTTCCAGTTGTTTAGAGCCATGCAGAGATAACATACCTAGGGATGCTTCAAATGCACTTCATCTTCATTTCCCAAAAATAAGAGTTAAACCTGAGATAGTTACCCTCCCCTCTGAAATCCAAAGCCACAACAATTATAAAATTATTATATATGTTATCATAGTATAGTAAAATGATCCATACTCAATATAAGCCACATTATGAGCCTGACAAATAATAAATATTTCTAAATCTTTGTGGGATATTATTCTGTGATTTTATACATCATATAAACCACTCTAATTTCTTAAAGCTACTTGTTTGGATTCTAAAATCTTCCATTGGTAACTTTTAAAAATTGCCATATAGTAAACACAAGGAGCAATAGGAATTTTTTCTTCCAAGCATTGTAGACAATCAAACATACATCTAAAAAGGCACTACCTGTAATCAAAGATCATTCTAAATTCCCCTTGTTAGTAAGTACATTCATTGTTTACCTAATGTTCAATCCCACTAACTCCATACCCCTTCCTCCATTCAGATCCCCCTGCACAATTTCTCTATAGCCCTGGAGCAACGGCAATGCCTTTCCACTGTGATTCTCAAGTTAGGAATGTGTTTTGAAGTGCATAAGAGTTATCTTGTTGTTTAATTGTGAAGTTGACGAAGTAAGGTTTTCCTGTCATGAAAAAGCCTGTGTAATATCAAGTGCTTACCTGTCTTCTCAAATATCTATGCCACCCAATTTATTTAACCATTCTTTGGCTTTTGAACTAGATTTCTACCATCACATATCTCCAGTCCTGATGACACAAAAAAACACAAGGAAGTCAAAGATATAACAGGGAAGACTGAGCTTTCAGAAGTACAGGCAATCCTAGGAGACCCTTACTTTGATGTCTTGACAATCTGTCTTCCGAAGAGAGAAAAATTAAGTAGAAGAGGGAAAGAAAGAACAAAAAAAATTAAGGAAGTAAAAAAGGAGAGGAACTTAATGGGCTTCATACTGGTAGTCTATAAGTAATGCTTCATGAAATAATAAATAGTTTCTCCAAATGTATTTCATCATTCCTTAAATCAATAATAAAAATCTTTTTATTATGTCCAAGTCCAACTTAGTATACTTCTGTTCAACTTAAAGTATGTAGTGGTTAGCTGTAGCATGAGAATAATTTAAGAGGAGAATGATATTTGAAAAAATTTAAAAGACAAATCTAAATCTTATTGTATTCTTTTGAAGATCCCAAGGATGTTCAATCAAGATGGTTTACTAACAGAATAATAGAATGACAAACTTTTCATCAGTAAAAATTTCTAAGTTACATATTATATCATTATTGATTAAATTGTAATCAAACCTGTCATTATTTGAAAATAATTTCCTATGGTCTGTACATTTCATAAATCCTTTATATGATTTTTCAAGACCGAGGCTAGTTGTTTTTAGCTTATGTTGCTCATGATTTTCAGTGAACTTTTTTTTAAAATATAGAATGCTTCAAGAATTTGTGTGTTATCCTTGTGAAGGGACCATTCTAATCTTTTCTATATCATTCCTATTTTGTATATGTGCTGCTGAAGTGAGCAGTTTTGATGATAATATTCAATGCTTAAATTGAAAGTCAGATGACTTTTTCAATGCACATGAATATGAGTCGAAATAAAATGATATGGGACACTTGGGTGGCTCATTTGGTTGAGCATCTGCCTTCAGCTCAGGTCATGATCCCAGAACCCTGGGATCAAGCTCCGCATTGGGCTCCCTACTCAGTGGAGAGCCTGCTTCTCTCTCTCCTTCTGCTGCTCCCCCTGCTTATGTTCGCTCTCTGTCTCTGTCAAATAAATAAATAAAATCTTTTAAAAAAAGAAAATTATATTGGGAATATAAAGGTTTAATGATGATGACTACTGGCTTATAAAAATTCATACTACATTTTGTGTAACTATTTTATAGCTAGAAGCTTAAGAATTTGAGTACTTACACAGTGGGAGAGTACAAAGGAACACCTATGCAGATGTCTACTATAACAACAGAACAACCAATATGCTATATGATAGTAAAAAAGGAAAGTAAAGCACTGATTGTAAGTGGTGCTTGATTTTATTAAGCCAAGAGAGCACTATTACTGAAAGTCTGTATCTGACTAAGGCAAACTGTTTTTTTGTAATCATGTTCATGAGCTGTCTTGTGGCTACCAGTCAAGACCTGCCATTCACCTAAAGGATGCAGAAGCCTTGAAAATGTTAGTTAGGTGATAGCCTGATCCACACTGAAGAAACTTTAAAAGTCTCCACCGTTTTCTCAGAAATGGTCTCACATGTTCACAAGAACAGCCATGGAACTGTGACAATGTCAAAAGTCAACCTGGTACCCAAACTCCTTTGAAAACTTCAACTGTGTCATTGCATATATCTAAATGAAAATCTAATGATTATCTCATTGAAAATATTTCTAAAATATCAAAAAAATGAACTTGCCCTTCCATTATAGAAGTCTATTTCCTGAAGGTATATGTTCTTTTAGCTGAAAACACAATGTAATATTTGTCTTATATTTAGGTAAGGTAAGTCCTATTTGTGATATTTGGTAGGACCATGTGTAGCTGTGATGCTTCATCGTCCTATACAACTAAAATTCTTCAAATTGAAATTAATTACTGGACTTTAGTTCTTGCATATGCATCAGTCTTGGGAGAGGTAACACATTAGACTGCTTTTGCCATCATTTTTTAGTGTGAATAAGTTTCTCAGATCTTTCTTCACCAGTGATTTAGACAGGGCCTCCAGGAAGATGGGTTTAGAGAAAGCATAACTACTTTAGAAAAGTATAAAACAGACTAGGAGGGGAATGCTAAAGTTTCCAATACAAAGACAGAATAATACAAACTTCTGCCTATAATTTCCTTTCATTTTGGTAATCTATAGCAACATCCTTAGTAAGAAAGCAATGACAGAACCAGCTGTTGACAGATTATTTTTCTATAATCCATATTAAGTAAACACAACATGCTGACACAATATGTCTTCTACTTTGGGATGTGGGGAAAATTTTAAAATGTCAGTAAATGACTTGTTGAAAAGGGAGAAAATTCAGATACATAATTTCTCTTTTCTTCCCTTTGCTGGATTGACTTTCCAGGTAAGTGCTTTGGAAATGACTAAGAAATAAGTGGTATCATTACAAAAGAAAAAAGAACAGCTGAGAAATAGCAATTGCCTTTTTGTTTCTAGGAACAATTACACAGTCTTAATCAGGTCATTGGTGAATTTTTTAATTAAAGTATTCTTAAGCTTATGGAATTTCTAGGTCATATTAGAATATGCAAAACTTGTGTTTATACTTAGTTTGGCCATATGCAACCTTTTTAAAAGAGTAGTTGATACTCATTCTCTAAAATTTCCTACCTCCTATTCTTTATAATATGCTGTGTTCTGATTTCTTTCCTCATCACTCCACTGAAACTGCTCTTAGTAATGACATTGTTGACTTCTGACCTGACAAATTCAACAGATCCTTTCCAGTATTCCCTTTGTTCCATTTGATGCTGTTCATTCATCCCTTCTTGATAGTTCTTCTTGTCAGTTCTGTGACTTCTATTTGTCCCATTTTCTCTTAGTGTTCTCACCACCTAAAAGTCTAAATCTCAGTCTCCTTCGTGGCTTCCTCTTCCTCCATATACTCATTATACACAGGTGTACCTCAGAACTCCACTTTCTATTCTTCTCATTTCTTATACATCCTTAGATGATCACACCCACTCACTTCTAAGATTTACTTATCGTTTATATTGATTGTTCCCAACAGTCAGAAACATAGAGTCTAAAAGTTTAACCCTTCCAAGTCCAGAGGTGAAGACTGTCTAGTGACTGGAACTGGAGACAATGGAAAATAGCAGCATATCATCTCTGTATCTTATGGAAAGCCTTGCTTCAGACCATTGTTGTCTCTCACTATGTACCAGGCATTGTCAAGAGAAGTGTATATGGAAAGTTATATAAAACAAATCAAAGGGTCATGATATTCTATTTGTCTAGCATAAATCTACTCATAGGAGTGATTGAATAACCATTTGCCAATTGTTTGGGTCTACTAAATAGGTCATAGGAAGTTCATCTGGTCTAGCAACTTCCTAGTATTACTCAAAAATTAAAAAAAAAAGAACAGATGCTGTTGTAGAGGTCATGCCAAGAAAATGTGAAGCTTTGAAGCTTTTCATTTCCTAGTAACTACCACCATTACCTCTTCAAATTTCAAATTGAATGTTTGTCAGTATTAAGTCAATGAGACAAGCTGTTCATGCCACAAATTCATCATATTCTATAAGCATACATGACAAATGCATCTTAGTTAGAATGTCCTTTTTAGAGTAAAACCTTTTGGCAATTAGCTTCAAAGAAATTGTTATTTTGTTGGTAAGTGTATGGAACCCCTGCTTGTAGAATTCATAGAATGTGACAACCCAGATTGTATATTCAGTGATCTATGGATCATTGTAGTACTGTGGATCAATATGACTAAATTACATGTTTTCCCTAAGAATGGTTATCCCAAGAGTATGATTAATTTGGAAAAGGAAATAATAGAAGATGAAAATATATACTTTCTCCTGGGGCCTAGAACTAAATAAAATAAGTAGTAATGCTGTCTTTATTTCAAAATACCAGAATATAAATAGGTCACTAAACTTTCTCAAATATCCCCCTGTTCCAAGCCATGCTATCTGTGAGATGTACCTCCAGCAGCTATGCAATATGTACTGGTATTTATCTGACTACCTGGACCAGAAATGGTCAGAACAGTCAGTAGAGATTAAGTAATTAAAATCGAAAGAGAAGAAATGACAAACAGGAGATTTTTGTCACATTAGAGACAGTGTGTCCTAATGGCCTTCCTGTTGACTGTCCAGGTCTTCTATAGGGCCTGGATATCTTGCCCCTATGTGTTCTTTAAGATAGTATTGCATCCTTTCAATAAAATTCCTGCTTTGTTTGAACTAATTTGTATTGTGTATATGTGTTTGTAGCCTGCTCTTTGCCTGCCAAAAAAAAAAAAAAACCCATTTCATCTGGGAGCAGCATGGTCTTTTTAGAGCTCTTTTTGTTCCTTTTCTCTGCTTCTCAGTCTTACTCTACTTACATAGTTTCTGTGGAAGGTGCTATTTTTTTTTCTATAAACCCTATGCAATGACTATAGTCGACTACTGCAGAGATTGGCACTTGGCTAGGTCTAGACCAATCACAGCCCTTCCTTAGTATTTCTGGATCTGTAAGTAAGAAGAGCATTAGACCATTTTCTCACTACTGGCAAATTTTTCAAATATAAAACTCAATAAATTCAAGCATTTTTTCCCACTAATGCAAGTCTGCAGTAAAAGACTATGAAGCCAACAAGTGAAGCACAATGAGGACTAGCTGCATCTTTGACCTTTTAACCCGTTATTTGTTTAAACCTTTCTTAGGTTTTCTGAGACAATAATTCCCATATGTGCCTAAGCTTGTTTAAGTTGGCTTTCAATTAGGGTTGCCAGTTTTAACAAATAAAAATACAGGATGTCCAGTTAGACTTGAATAACACATATATAACGATATTGCCATATTTGGGATAAACTCACACTAAAAATATATTCATGGTTTATCTGCTACTCAGGTGTAACTGGACATCCTGTATATTTCCTGGAACCATTTGATCAATTGTAACTGAACTAATCCAGTTGCTTTCTGGGACTTGTAACCAGAGTCCTATTTCATATAGCACTTTAGCTATATATCCCCATTTCAATCAAACTAAGTACACAGGAAACGTATTTCATGTTTTCTAGGAAAATATGCATAGCATAAATATCATCTCACAGCTCGGATTTGTCCTACACAACTTTTGAAACTATCTCTCAACAGAATATAAATATAACTTTGAAGTGAGCATCTTAGTGACCCAGGAACCTTAATGTATATTTGAAGTCAGGACTCCGAGAAATGGATTTTATGTTCTCTCAAAGCTGGAACCCTTGAGTGTCAAAGCCAAATAAGTACTCCTGGACAAATCACTTAATCTTGCTTCTTCTGTCTCCTTATCTTTACATTGTAGGTACTATTTCTTCCTAGTCTTCCAGAAGTGTCACAGTGATTAACATTTATGGACTGCTTTGAAGATGAAAATTCCACATCTTGTTAAGCATTAGCAAGATGGCAAATAATATATAATTATGGTGTGTACCTGCAATAATGTAAGAGCACATGTGTTTTCACAGTTTTAATAATAATTTCTGTGAAAGAAAAGCATAAGGCTCAGTTCTCACTTTAATTTGATAAAATGTTTTGCTTTGGTATCATAGACATAGGAAAGGCTATTTGAAAAAAGAAGTGAAAAAGTAAATGTAAATATTTTCCAATAGTTGGTCTACAAGCAATTTTTCATAAAAATCTCATTGTTCTTAATCACAAATGGCCAAATGTTTTCTTTTCAAATGTCTACCATTAAGATTGCTTTTGAAAGCATGCATTAAGACAGAGGGATGGGAAGTTGCTATAATTTTCAGTTCATGTTACTTCTTGAGTACTGTCACTTCTCTATATAAAGCTATAGAAAGTGAACATTAGCCCTTTAAAGGAGTCATATTTCAAGGATCAGGTGGGGAAGACAGAAGTGTTGGATGCACCTCACTGCACTGCTGTTCATCCCCAACACTTTGCACAATGTGAGAATGTTTAATAATTCCAACCCAACCTACAGATAAGAATCTCTGGTGTCACATCACAACTGACAGTGCTGGTGTGAGATTTGCAGTAAAACAATATTCCAGCTGTAGCTTTCATTTACAGAAATAAAACAGCAGAAGAAGAGGGAAAAGGCCAGGAGAAGATAAACACTTTCATCTTGGAGCAATGCTTACATTAAATTATAATTGCTATACTCAAACAAGGAGAGAAAATCCAACATCAGGACCTAAAACTAACATGTATTATATCATTTGTAATCTATTGCTCTATCTGTATTTTAAGCTAGCCAGTTAATGTTTAGTTATCCAGAGAGCCCACCAAATATAAATAAGCTCTTTCCCAAATAAAGTCTATGGCAACTGTGGGACAGGCGGCCTTCTTTTTCTCCCATTAATCACTAGAAACTTCACACGGCGTGAAGGTCTCAAGGGATATTTCTGGCTGGGAAAAAGATCCTCCCTCCTCAGTTCTAATCAGTCCATCCCATCTGTAATGGCTTTAGAAAATTGTTAATGACATAAAGTGACAGTCGAAGGGCTTTTTGGTCTGTCAGTGTAGGGTTACTATGAGCTCTCTAACAAACTACTACATACAGGCCTCAAAGCTGCTGGAAAATGATCTGGATTACGAAGGAATAAATTTGATATGTTAGCAATCACAAGTGGGAACTGAAAAGAAAGGCTTCCTTAATACGGTTCTTTCAGGCTATAATGGGAAATACGAAGATAAATCTGGCTCAGAGACAAACCCACATAAGACTGCCTCGAGCACTCAGAATATAGATCTCGGTTATGCGATGTGTAAAACACACAATGGCCTGAATAAGGAGCTAAGTATATAAGTGCAAACAAACCGTTTTTATAGTTAGCATGGCATTTTGAATGGAGCTTTAAGCCTAAAGGACACTCTCCTACTTGCAGATGAAGATGGGGAATGTAACAGTAAGTACTGTTTTTATATATAGAAGTCTAATAAGAAAATGTTCTAGAAAATTATGAACATAAATCAAATTAAACCTGAATTTTTCTTTCCCCATAAAAATTGGAAAACCTTGCTTTCCCTAATCTAAAATATTGCTTTTTTCAAGTTCCACTAACTTGCTTTGGATTCATGGAATTTCTGAACAGAGATGTGAGAATGACTACAATTTGAGGTATCTGTTAAATACAGCAACATGACATCACAAGGTATAATCTCATTCCTTGCATTATATAAAAGTTCTGCATAGAATCGATAAATAAATGCATATCTGGGAATTTGAATCAGTTAAAAATAGGCAGATAATAGATATGGAAATGGAAATTTAGAGAATTTTTTTAAAGGCTAATTTTATTCTAACGCAGTGGAACATTTTCTTTCATGTATTTTTTTTCCAATTTCTAGAACATTCACCTCATTAAGGTGTCACAAAAAGTGACAATATAAACAGTTTCCCACACATCTCCTGTAGGTTGTGCTAAGGACTATAAAAATATTATATTCTGACAATTTCACAGATCTTACAAGATTAGGTCAAAAGATTTTTACTTAGTAGAGAAATTTCTACAGAGAATAGCTAGGTGATATTTTCTCTAAATCCTAACATGTTCAATAAGATACAAGAAAGGATTTTATCTCAATATAAAATAATATCTTATTGGTGAAAGAAAATGTGGAGGATAATTTTTTATTCATCTGAGATAGTTTAACAATAATTCTACCTGGAAAATTCCATTTTTTACCAGATAGTTCCTATAAGTAACTTCCAGCTCTGTGATTCTATAATTTGTGACAATTTTACTCAGATAAATATCATCTGTTAAGAATAGACAACCAACTAATAGGCCTGAACCAGACTAGGGTTGTGCATCGGAAACAGGAATGGCATGAAGAGAGAATAAGAATAATTTGCCAGTGAATAATTTTCATTGAACTAGGTAGTGGATTTTTAACTGATTCCCTTTCCATTGTTGAATGTTTTATATTATCTCTGAGAACCATAGCCAGGACTGGGAAATCACTGGCATACTAAGTTCATGTCATTTGGCTTTAGAGTAGGTCATAGGTTATGGAGACCTATGCTAACTCTTTCAGACTATGAGGGGCCATCTCATAAATATCTATTTCAGTGTTCTAAAATGATTAAATGACATCATGATGACTTAGTTTAAGGAAAATGTTACATGAGGGCCCTAAATGGCACCCTGGTGGTCTGAAAGAGTTAATGCAGTTTCCTTAAGTGGCCAATTCAGTGTTAGTTTGCAATGAAGAGAGCAGGGAATGTGTCCCAATAATTCACTGATAGCTTCATCTAATATAAGTATATTAAGTTGAGAGAAGTCATTTGAAGGAGTCTATAATAGAGCAGGTGGCAATTCTGATTAATACAACAGCTCTGCTAAGGAAGGAAAAATGGAGCCTATGGAAATTCAATAACCCTATGGAGAAACATTGAAATGATGCTCCTCTTAAAGAATATCTCAAGAGATCATGATGCATCACCATATATTATGTTCTTCTGAGTTACAGCTGAGCTTTATGTGTAACACACTGTGAGAGCAAATAATACATTGTACTTGTGTTTTAATAGCAGAGACTGTAAAACTAAAAGAATGTTTTTTCTAATTTTTCAATGTCTTCAATATCATAGAACTATAATACATCAGAATAGTAGATAGCAATTAGAAACTAATCTCTTCTTATATTACATGAATGTTCTTACTACAAAAGTTATAAAAATGTGACCATTTTCTTTGAGGTTTCACATTATTAGATCAAATTCTATAGTCAAATTGGGCATAGAAAATGGTGAGAAAATATAGAGAGAAATAGCAGATAAGCTGAAGAGATAACTTTTAGCATACAGGTAGTGTACACATTTTGGCCTTCAAAAATAATTTGGTTAAATGAATCAATTAATAGAAGCATAGAAACATGGAACAAAAAGAACTAATCACTAATCTTTTATTCACCTTAAAATTACCACATGTATAAGCATATATATAAATATGTATGTAAAGCCCAGAAACAGTCCAACTAGAAGCATATTTAAATATATATAACAGAAATTTGTTATATGGAAAAAGATCTTTCAAATCTATGAGCAAGACAAGGATTTTGGAAGTCAGTATAAAGTAATTATGAGGAGAATGGATTCTCGGGTCATACCTCTTGGTTCTAATTTTAGCTCTTCTGTTTAATAGCTGTATTACCTTGAGCAAATCACTTAACTGTTCTTCACCTTCTTCATCTGAATGTTGGAGAGCATAACACTACCTACCTTGTTGGATTGTAAGAATTAACAGAGGTAATAATAAATGCAAAGCCTTTGGCAGAGTTTCTGGCTCATAGTAAACCACTATGAATACTAGTCATTATTATTCAATAAATGGCTAATCACTTAGAAAACAACAGGGAGTGCCCCTGTCATATCTGTGAAAAATAAAATCAGATGGATTAAAGTGTTACATTTTAAAAGGGTAAGTCTAAAAGTAGAAAAGACAGTACCTCTGAATATTGATAATCTTGTGTTAAAGGAAAGCAGGAAGCACAAAACCATAGACCTATGGAAGACTGCTTAATTTTAAACTTCTTTGATGGAAAAAAATATTTATAAAGACAAAGGATCCACAGCAGAATAGAAAAATATTTAAAGTGTATAATACAAAGGGTTATCAAAATTTATATAGAGATCTTACTATCATTTTCCTATAAAATAATATTATATCAAGTAGGTATTAAACATAAAAAGATGGTATATCTTGTAACTTCACTGCTCTTTCTAACCTCAGAGATTTCTCAAACTCTTAGTAACTTTTTCCCCCATGAAGGAAACAACTTAAATGGTACTTCAGCTGGAAGATCTTTTCTGATCAATCTAAATGAGATCTCCCTAAATTTCTTTCTCATGGCATTATTTATTCCTTTCTATCATAGCTCTTGGTTTTCATCACATATTTATTTGCATTGATTTCTTCCCCTTTTCCCTCACTAGATAGTAAACTCATGGGGATGGACCATAGAGTATTTGCCACTCTGTGGTCAGCCTCTAGCATATAGCAGGCATTTGAAGTAATGAAAATGAATATCATAAAGGGTCTTGTACACCACGTTAAGGCATTTAGCTTTTACAGCTAAGATAGTAATAGAAGAATTTTAAGCAGGATAAATCCTTCTTGGGCTTCAGTGGAGGGTGGGTGGGGAATGAACTGGAAGGGAACATGACTGGAAGCCAGGTGGTGGATTAGAAAAGGAATTGAGACAATCCAAGAAATTATGAAGCTCTAAACTAAGGAAGTTTAATGGAAACACAGAGAAGAGAAATGACTCCAAAGATATTTGAAATTAGACTATTTTAATTGAAGCAGAGTACATATAGGGAAATAATGAGAATGAAATTTGATTTTGGGATTTTAGGCCAGATTGTAAATCTCTAATCCTATATCAAGACATTTGTAATTCTTTAAGGAGCAAAAAGTCAATGACAAATTTTGGAAATAGGGTTTTGTTTTGTTTTTTTGTTTTGTTTGTATGTATGTTTAAACCATTTTAATTGGCAGTACTAAGTTATTGGGATATAGGGAATAGACTTCTGGGACCATTACAGAAGTTGAATATTCGCTTTTATGAATCAATACTCCCCAACTCAGCCATAAATCTTTAGGTCCAAGGTTATCTCAGTGAAGACATTTTGGAATTCTGGTAATTATCATCAAATGAACTTCCTTTATGATTATCATCACTACTGCCTCCACAATCAGTAATAATGGCAGCAGTGACAGCAACAACATGAACACATTTATTGAGCAATTACTCTGTATAAGGCTCTGCAGTGTGTTCTTGAGTACAGAGAAATCTGGCATACTCCCTGACATTAAAGAGGGTAGAGTATATGCATTGAAATACACTAGCCATGTGGAGTAGCATGTGATAAAATGAGTTATAGGAAAGTAATTGCTGCCAGAGTTCAAATAAGAGAGTTGAGCATAGTTGAAAAGTCTTTAGGAAAAGCTACATGGAGGAGGTGAGACTTGAATAGGCCTTCAAGGAAGGAACAAATTAAGATAAATATAGAGGAAGGGCAACTACTCAGACAGCATGGAAAGAGCAAAAGTGGAGGTGGAGTTCCCACATCTGTTTTAAGGACAAGCAGACATGTGGACAAATGCTTTGACTAAAGCATCAAGTTTATAAAGGGAAGTAAAGGAAGTGTTCAGAGAATTGGATGGAAACAGATTGTAAGGTGTCTTTGATGTCAAACTAATGATGGTTTATTTTGAATAGACTTACGATCACTTATTTCAAGGAAAGTGGAGAATCAATTACAAATTTTGAGCAAAGTAGCTACTTGTGGAAAGTTGTTTTTTAGAATTTTTAGAGGATGAATCTAATGAGCATGTTCTGGTTTCGTCTTAGAGATGAAAATTCATGTTGATAAGACCAGTTACTATGGCAATATTTTAGGGGAAAAAAGGGTTTCGTTTTGTTTCACCTTATGTGAAAAAGGAGGAGTAAATAATATGAGATTTTTTTTTCTTACCTTTTATTATGAAAAACTAAAAAATAAAAAAGTAGATGGAATAATATAATGAACCCCCATATATTCACCACCCAGCTTCAAAAATGATCAATTCATGACCAATCTTATTTTATCTCTATTCCTACCTATCTCTTTACCTCTAGGTTTTTTGAAGTGAATCATCAATACCTTTAACTTATCTATATTTGAGTATGAATTTCTAAAATATAAGGACTCATTAGTGAATGTAACCATAATACCATTATCATACCCAAATAATCATTTCTTCATAATCCCAAATATGGACTTAGTGGTCAAGTTTCTAATTTTTATATTAGTTTTTTTATAATTCATTTCTTTGAATCAGTATCCAAATAAGGTCCATTTAGTGTAATTAGTTAATGATGTTTCTTAAATATTTGTAATCTTTAATTTCATCCTACATTTCTTTTTTAATCTTGAACATTATTAAAATGACAGAAATAAGATTTGCTGATTTCATACTCATGGTAATATTTATAATGTTCTTCTGTCTCCTGTATTCCCCACAAAATGGTGGTTAAATTTAAAAGCTTGATAAGATTTAGATTTTTTTTTTGACAAGAATTGTTTATAGGTTGTGCTGTGTACTATCAGGGGACACATAGTATTTGCCTGTTTCTGTGTGTGTGTGTGGGGGGTGTTATAGGGTGTAATGGGTTTCTTTCTTTACTTTAAAAAATTATTATAAACTCATGTTAAAATATATTTGATGCATTTCAATCTATTGCAATTATCCTTATTAATGTTCAGATTGTCCTATCTTTGCCTGATAGGGACCTCTTTAAATTGACTTCTGCATATTTTTGATACAACCTTGGAGAGCTTTCTAACTCCTTTACATGACAAGATGTCCCAGGATCATCTTTTAAATTTTCTACCCAACACTCAGAATCACCCATTCTCCAAGAAGACCTTATTACTTGTGTTGTGAAATGGTAGTTAAAGACCACAAATGTGGGGCACCTACCTGGCTGGCTCAGTTGGCTGGGTGTCTGCCTTCAGCTCAGGTCATGCTCTCAGGATCCTGGAATCGACTCCCGCATCAGGCTCCTTCCTTAGCCGGGAATGTACTTCTCTATCTTCCCTTATTGCCCCTCTCCCCCTTCTCATGTTCTCTCTCTCTCTCAAATAAATAAATAAAATCATTAAAAAAATTTATGAGTTTGTTGTGAGTTCTAATTCAAATTCAGGTGTACATGGTTATTACCTAACCTTATTGATCTTATATTTGTTTCCTGTTTCTCTCATGCCAGCACTCCTGGTTTTCCATGATAATCATATAAAACCTCATTTTCTTTCTCCTTCAGTACAAAGACAACAGTCTTATTGAAGCAATACAGCACTGCTCCTTATAATATAAATCCTAATAATGTATGGTTAGTTATTTTTTTGGACATCAGAATATATTCAACTAAGGATATACAGACAAATTGTATTTTAAAGTCACTGTAAATATTTTCTCTTTTTGTGTTAGGTCATTTCTTTCTCCATGCCTGGATTCCATACTGTTTTAACTGCAGAAGCTTTATAATGTGTGCCAGTATCTTCTAGGGATAGGTTATTCTCATTCTTCTCTTTTTCAGAGTTATCTTTTATTTCAGGGTTACTGCTACCTTTTTATATTTTATTTTTCCAAGTGAACTCTGTTTAGCTTTAAGGAAAATAAAACCCTAATGATATTTTATTGTGTTGACGTATTTATGTTGTTAAGTCTTCCCATCTAATAACATAGTATGTTTTTTCATTCATTTACTTCTACTTTTGTGTCTTTCAGGATTATTTTGGAGTCTTCTGGATATGAGAGATATTAAAAAGGTGAAACAGTAGGACTGGAATAAAAGGGGAGAAATAGAGAAAACCATGGTTTCCATACTCTTTGGAGAATAATTCATTTGTTGGTTTGTTTGACAGAAATGGGATTATTTGAAGAAATCAACACAGGGAATAATGGTGAGTTTTCATTGTAGTACCAGATCTGAGTTCTATCTAAACCTTACTGGCAATTAAATATATCAATCAAATTTATATAGGAACAAATATTATTGAAATAAAATTAGAAGTAATCTCTGAAGGGTAAATCACATGAGATAGTCACTCTACTTAGTCACATGACATGAAAAATTGTTCCTCTTAGAGCTGTGTAGTTCCATGCAAAATTGTAGAGATTTTCCTCCACTGCCTTTTCTCACATGCTTCTCATACTGTAACACCTTCTTTGCAACTTCCCTACCCCTACTGCCACCACCCCATTCTGGATTTGAATGTCTGTATCATGCTGTAGTCCTTCAAACAGCGCCTATATCACAAATGAGGCCCCCGCTTCTGTCACCCACCTGTATCTACTGTCTACCAAATCCTGTTGAGTATACCTCCTAAAAAAAAAACCCAAACAAAGAGATTGAGTCTGCATCCTAAAAAGCTCTTGAAAAATCACTTACTCCTCTCCATTATCATTGCCTATGTCATTGCTTTACCCAGAACATCATTTTCTCACCAATTATAGTGAGATCAACTACTCATTACTCATCTTGCTTCATTTATCCTCTTGTTTCCTTTCTTATGTGACTACATGTGGCAATATTTATCCTATTTATATCTTCAAGCCATTTTCTGTACTGTTATCTGAGTCATCTTTAAAAATACAAATTAAATACTTCTATGACCCCCATTGTCTTTTTAAATTTCAATTCAATTAACATATAGTATATTATTAGTTTCAGAGGTAGAGTTCAGTGATTCATCAGTTGTATATAAACGCAGTGCTCATTACATTTCGTGCCCTCCTTAATGCCCATCACCCTGTTGCCCCATCCCCCCACCTACCTCACCTCCAGCAATCCTCAGTTTGTTTCCTATGGTTAAGAATCTTTTATGGTTTGCCTCCTCTCTGATTACATCTTGTTTTATTTTTCCCTCCCTTCCTCTATGCTCCTCTGTTTTGTTTCTTGACTTCTGAATAGGAGTGAAATCATATGATAATTCTTTCTCTGATCAACTTATTTCCCTTATCATAATACCCTCTTGTTCCATCCACTATGACCCCCATTGTTTAAGAAAATTCCCAATGGATAGTCTAGAAAATGTCCAAGGGTTGCTTGACAAATATTGCATATTATATTCTTAAGAGAATCACAGGGTAGGTGACGCCTACCCACGCCTGGGTGGCTGAGAGGGTAAGCGTCTGCCTTCGGCTCAGGTCATGATCCCAGGGTCCTGGGATCGAGTCATGCATCAGGGTCCCTGCTCCTTGGGAGCCTGGTTCTCTCTCTGCCTCTCTCTCTCTCTCTGTCTCTCATGAATAAATAAATGAAATCTTAAAAAAAAGAAGAATCACAGGGTAAATTGTGTATAAGAGCCCCTTCTAGTAGAGAAACCTATTTAAATGTGATCAATTTTATGGCCTGGATTTGTGTGATTATGGGCTATTTTAAATACACCTATCAATTTTTTTGTCAATCAGTTGTTCTGAAGACATATTTTAGGATATACTGACATAAAGAATAAAGTTCAAACTTCGTTATTATGAATGACTTTAGTATTGCTGTGGCTTCATCTTCCGTGGCTCCTTCATATCCCTAATATTCCATCAGTGGTATAGCTTTACACAACACCGGTGCACAGTTCATACTCATACGCACTGTCGACAGTTCTGAACTTGCCATCCTAATCAGTCTCTTTGTCTTTTTGTGTATGCAGTACCATTTTTCTGCATTTATTTTGATCCCATCATCAGCCTAATAAATTCCCACTTGTCCTTCAAGAGCCAGTTTAGATGTTACCTCTTCAGTACCAGTTTGAACATCATCTACACAGAGACAAAAAAGCGGTATGATGACTCAAAGAATACATGCAAAGTGAGACAAAAGCCAAACACATACCTTCAGCAATGCCTATATTTAGGAATAAGTCCCCTTTCTTCAGTAAGAAGCCCCATGAAGGAGACTGAAAAGGAATTTTTAGATTTATAGGATGAAAAGCAATGGGAATTTTGTTCCAGAGTCCAGCTAAAGTGAAAAATTGTTAATAGAAAGGCTCAAATACTACAGTTATAGATAGGAGAAAGAAGAAAACTAAAAAGACACAGAATCTTATTGATGATCTTAATGAAACAGTTTGAGGAGAGTTATTTAATACTGCTAGAAAACTATGGTCCTTTATCCACTACCCTCATACTCCAGAAATACACAGAGGACTTGAAACTCCATTCACCACCACAGAACACACACACACACACACACACACACACAAAGAAAACCAGATGGAGTGGACTGACAGTTTGGGATGAAGTTTAAGAAAAGAAGGTAAAGGATCCTGGGGTGGAGGTCATTGAGGAGGCATGGCAAATGAGAAGGAAGCTATTAGAAAAGGGACTTTCCTCCCGATTCTTCTTGGAGGAGATGGAGATCCTGCTGAAGGGAAAAAGTAAGGAACTTTTGTTCACCATTCTCTGTATTTGATGTGTACTTGGTTGTCTAATAGGAACAAATTTCCCACAATTTCAAATGTTAAGGGGTTAATAAACGAGTTACGAAAGGAAGAAGATAGTGCTATAGCTTGAAAAGAAAGTAGAATTGAGGAAAGGATTTTGCTAGCCTAAACGAAGGAGACAGGAGAAAGGAACATGCTAAACAGGCAATAGAGTGGAAAGAATTAATGGAGCAGAGTACTAGAAGAAGGTATTTATATATTTGTGTTTATGTGGTATGTGCATATATTGTGTGTGCATATGTGGTGTGTATATGTGTGTGTGTGTGAGATGTGATGTGGATGAGCGAGGGATTAGACCATGGTAATATGATAATATTTTTATTTCACATTCATTCTTTGAACAATAACTCAGGTTTATAAACTATTAATGTTTGATATCCCTATACACCTGTCCCATGCACTAATCCAAGAATGTTGCCACCTTCTCACTATAATGTTATAAGGATCCCATTTCTTTTTTCTTAAGGATCCCTTTTCTTACATTTCCACAAATATTAAAAAAAAGCCTTACTCTATGACCCTGTGGACATTTGAAGAGAAAATGTTCTTAGTATTAAACAGGCAAAGAAAAAGAAATGTGTTTTTTTATCTTACATATAGAAAACTCATATTAAAATTCTCTCTAGACATAGAACTGACCATATATGCTTTTGACTGTTCTTTTTTATTCTCAGTATACTGGCAACATGGAATACATTTTAGAGGTTGGACCATTAGGGAATACATATGGAACCTTTGAGCAAAATAATCTGCTAGATATTTCTGTACTGTTTTCATAATTTAATGTTATTGAAGTCAGTCCTCAAGGAGGGGAAGAGTCACATATCTCTTTTTCATTTTGGAACAATCACAACATTATTTAATCAGTAGAGAATTTTAACTTTATTTCACAAAATCTTTAAGGAGTGAGATTTCTTCACAATCTATGAAATGAAGGTTGAATAGAAGTAATAGGAGGCCTCCTTGGTACATTGTCACTCAAGCATTCAGAAGTTTTATCGTGCCTGGAACATTCCTTACACATGATTCTTATTTCTCAGCTTCAAACTACACCTAGGAGGAATCTTTTGTTCTCAGTGCTGCCAAAGCTCCCATCTTCCAGCAGTGACCTCAGTTTAGCACCTGCTCATAAGATGTGTTTGCACATTGTTGGTACGTTTTGGTGACATGTATGTTCCCATCAAGGAGACTGTCATAGAATTCAGGAGATGTTAACATTTTTCCATCTGTGTATGAAAGTGACGTTTCCTGTTAATTTTGTTCTTTTGCTGAACTCTCCAAGCAAAAGCCTTCTGTGGGAGGCGGGATGATGTCATTATAGTCATAGCATAAATTTTTCAACCTTTAGAATGAGACATATTGTGGCATATATTTCACTACTTTTAAAAGCAGTGAAATAAAAACTTGGAGGATGATGATATCAATTTTATATTTTCAAGTGTGGGGGTTTCCAGAGCCTTGAGAATGACTCCAGGGCTAAAATTTCCTCTGGCACATGGATTTCTTCTGTCGTCTTGGGAGAAGCAAGCCCATCCATGGACGTCTGTGTTTATGAGGCCAACAGATTTGGCTAGTTAATTTCAGAGGTATTGAGACTTTGTGCAGGCAAAATAGTCTAGCAGTAGTTATTTAAAAATAAAAAGAAATCAATCTTCTGATTTCGGTTCTGACATGTGAAAGCTGGGAAGTTGTCACTCCCATTTTTACAACCAAAAAAAAAAAAAAATGTTGAGCAAACAAAATCAACGACTTTTCTTGGGCCTATCAGAGGACTGTGGTTGCAGAACAAACTGGTATTCTGAAATCCAGAAAGACAGGCAAATGTGGAGTCACAGTCTCCATCTCCTTTCCTTAAGAAGAAGCTACTAGAATCATACATTGTTGGACACACTTAAATGATAATTTTGATGAGTTGTTAGAGGCTGAGTCTGGACTAGCTTGAGAATGAGAGGCTTCTTGGGGCTGTAGTCTTAAGAGGCCCCTCATACTTTCTTGGGTTCTTCCTTGAAGAGCTAAGAAAGATCCCTTCTTGGCTCTCACAGGGGAGAGGAAGAGTAGCCATTGTGAAATACTCCAAGAATGTTCTCATAACAAAGGGCTACTTACTCTTCAGAGGAAAGACTTTACCAGAGCCTTAGTTACCTAAGGGAAGGGTATTCTCTCTACTTCAGCCTCCTGTAGCTTTCCAGTAATACTGAAGTGGGAATAAATATAAGAACTATAACTTGCAAAGGTTACATCCCAGGTCACAGGCCCACTTAAAGACAGAGATGCATTCATAATATTGTACAGTGCTTCCCCTTCCCGATTCCCTTCTATCCCATGAAAACGGATCCACTATAATAATGGTATTATTGCTTAAGTTGCTGAAAGACAGACTTTACCTAAGGAAGAGTTTTTAAAGAAGCCAAAGACAATGAAGGAGGCAAAAACAAGGACATCAAGGGAATTTGAGGCCTCTGGCACAGCTATAGCAATCATTAAACACACCCCTACTCCTGGCCACTTTAACATAAAACCTTACACTAAAGGCCTGTTTACCTCAGTTTCTGTTACCTGGTACATCATGTCTGGCTTTCAACAAGAAATTACAAAGCACGCTAAAAGTCAAGGAAAAAATGCAAGCATTTTTTTGAAGATAAAGCAAGCATCAGACCAGACTCAGATATGACACAGGTGTTGGAATTATGACACAGGGAATTTAAAATAACTATGATTGATATGTTCAAGGTGCTAATGGAAAAAGTAGACAGCATACAGGAATGTATGGGTAAAGTAAGCAGAAGGGTGGAAATTTTAGGAAAGAATCAGAAGAAAATGATAGAAATCCAAAATCACCATAATGAAAATGAAGGATGCCTTAGAAGTGCTCATCAATAAACTTGATACAGCTGAGAAAACAAGTGAACTTGAAGAGAGATCACTATAAACTTTCAAAAAAAATGCAAAGGGAAAAAAGAATGAAAAAAAAAATGAACAGAACATCCAGTAAATGTGGCACGATTACAAAAAGCATAGCCTACATGCAATTGGAATACCAGAAGAAGAGAGAAGGTGCAGAAGAAATATGTGGGGCGCCTGGGTGGCTGAGTCGGTTAAGTATCTGCCTTCAGCTCAGGTCATGATCTCAGAGTCCTGGGATCGAGCCTCGTATCAGGCTCCCTGCTCAGTGGGGAGTCTGCTTCTCCCTCTCCCTCTGCCCCCTACTCATGCTCACTCGCTCTCTCTCTCAAATAAATAAATAAAATCTTAAAAAATATGTGAAGTAATAAGGGTGAGGATTTTCCAATATTAATAACAGACACTAAACTACAGATATAGGAAGCCCAGAAAATACAAGTAGGATAAATAACAACAACAATAAAAAAATCCAGGCATATCATATTCAAACTGTAGAAAAACCACAGACAAAGAGAAAATGTTAAAAAAAACAGCCAGAATTTAAAGATTCTAAAAGCCCCTTACTAATAGAAGAAAAACAATAAAAATTACAGCACATATCCCTTCTTTAGATAGCAAGAAGAGAGTAAAGTAAAATATTTAAAGTGGAAAGAAAAAAAAAACAACCTATAATCCAATATCCAATGAAATTATTTTTCAGAAGGAGAAAATATGGACTTTCTCAGTCAACAATAATTGAAGGAATTCATCACTAATAGTCCTCTTCAAGGAATTTTTTTTATTTTTAATTCTCTAGGGAGAGAGATAATAATATTGTTCAGAAACTCATATATATAAAGGAGGAACATTAAAGAAGGAATAGATGAAGGCATTTTGTTAAAATTTAAACATCTTATTTTTCTTATTTTTAATTAATCTAAATGATTACTGGTTTTAGTCATAATAGTAATAATATATAGTGTGATTATAGCCCATGAATAAGTAAAATGAATAACAGGATTATCATAAGGGAGAGAAAGAAATCAAGAGTAGTGTTACAAGTGTGCTGCGCTGCATGTGAAGTGGTTTAATTTTATTTGAGATGGACATGGATTAATTAAAAGTGTATATGGCAAACTGTAGTGTAACCACTAAAATATGGTTAAGTATAATTGATATGCTGAGAGAGGAAAGGCAATGGAGTCGTATAAAATGTTAAAACCAGAGAACGCAATAAAAGTGGGAGAGAAAGGAACAGAGAACAAATGCAATGAAAACAAAACAGATAGAAACATGGTAGTTATTAATCCAACTATATCAAAATACATTTTATTTTATTTTTAAGAATTTTTTTGGTAAAGATTTTTATTTATTTATTTGACAGAGAGAGAACACAAGCAGGGGGAGCAATAGAGGGAGAGGGAGAAGCAGGCTCTCTGCTAAGCAGGGAGCCCGACACTGGGCTGGATCCCAGGACCCTGAGATCGTGACCTGAGCTGAAGGTAGATGCTTAACCAACTAAGCTACCCAGGTGCCCCTCAAAATACATTTTAAATATAAATGGCCTAAACATACAAATTAAAAGACAGAGATTATTTTATTTAACTAAAAGACAAAACTGTATGATATCTAGAAGAAATCCACTTTATGTATAAAGACTCAGATAGCCTGAAAATAAAAAGATGGAGAGAGAAATACCATGTTCCTATTAATCAAAAAAAAGATAACTATACTAATTTCAGATATATCTGACTTCAGAAAATTATTAGGGATTAAGACAGGCATTATATAGTGATAAAGGGTCAATTCTCCAAGCAGACATAACAATTAACACACACACACACACACACACACACACACACACACACATATACACCACAGCAAAAAGCATTAAAATATGTAAGATAAAAACTGACAGAATTTCAAGGAAAAATAAATCCATTTTTATAGTTGGAGACTTCTGCACCCTCAGCAGTAACTGATAAATAAAGCAGGCAGAAGATCTGTAAGGATATAGTTGAACTGAATAGCATTATGACTCAGCCTGAACTAATTAACATTTATAGAATATTCTGTCCAATACCAGCAGAATACATACTCTTCTCAAGGTTACCTGGAACATTCGTAATGATAGACCACATGCTCAGTCATAAAACATACCTTAAAAAATTAAAAAAAAATTCATACAGGGTATGTTGTCAGACCACAGTGGGATTAAACTAGAAATCAATAACACACAGATAGAAAAAAAATCCCAAATACTTGGAAGTTAAATAAACACACTTTGAAATAATATATGGGTCAAAGAAGATATCTCAAGAGACATTTTAAAATATTTTGAACTAAATTAAAATGAAAATACAACCTATCATAACTTATGGGATTCAGCGAAACCAGCACTGAGACAGAAATTTATAGCATTAAGTACATTAATTTAAAAAATCTGTAATCAATCATCTATGTTTTCACTTGGGAAACTAGAGAAGGAAGACCAATTTAAGCCTAAATCAAGTCAGAAAAAAGAAATAATAAAAATCAGAGTAGAAATCAATGAAATTGAAAACAGGAAATCAATAGAAAAGATCAATGAAAGCAAAAGCTGATTGAAATTCTATTGAAATGATCAATACAAGTGATAAACTTGTAGCAAGTTAACCAAATAAAAATAGGGAATAAACAAATTCACAGTATCAGAAAGAAAAGAAGGATCATCATTACTGGTCCCAAGGACGTTAATAGAAAAAAATAACAGAATATTATTAACAACTCTGTGCCTCCAAATTGTTATAAAAAATGGACCAATTCCTTGAAAGATACAAACTACCAAAACTTAAAAGGAGACTATCTAATTTGAGTAGCTTGTATCTATTAAATAAATTGAATTAACATTTACTAACCTTTCAAAAAACAAAGCATTGGTCTAGATGGTTTCATTGGTGAATTCTACCAAACATTTAAGGAAGAAATTATACCAAACCTCCATAAACTCTTTCAGAATATAGATGCAGAGCACTTCCTAACTCATTCTTTGAGGCCAGCATTACCCGTATACCAAAGCCAACAAGGACATTACAAAGAAGGAAAATTATAGATCAATCTCTCTCATAAACACAGATCAAAAATCCTCAACAAAATATTAGCAAATTGAATTCAACACCATTAAGAGAATAATAATAGCAGTTACAGACCAGGAGAAATATTTGCAAAACACATACCTGAAAAGAACTTGTATCCAAAATATACAAATAACGCTTACAACTCAACAAATAAGAAAACAAACAACCTAATTCAAAAATGAAAACAAAAATCTCACAAAAGAAGATATATAGATAGAACATAAGTATATGAAAAGATGATCAATATCATTTGTCATTAGAAAATTCCAGATTAGAACAACAGTGAGATACCACTACATGCCTCTTACAATGTAAAATTCAAAAAATTTAAATTTGAAAAAAAACCCTGATAATACTAAAGGTGATGGGGATTCAGAGCAAAATTCCTGGTGAGATGGCAAAATGCTACAGTCATTTTGGAAGACAGTTGGAAAATTTCTTATAATGCTAAACATAGTCTTACCAGATGATCATATCACAGACAGTCATGCTTCTAGATATTTATCCAAATCTTTTGCAAACTTATTCCACACAAAAGCCTGCATATAAATGCTTACAACAACTTTATTTGTCATCAGCAAAATCTAGAAGCAACCAAGATGTCCTTTAATAGGTGAATAAATAGTTTTATGTCCACACAATGGAATATTACTCCATGATAAAAATAAACTATCAAGCCATGAGAAGACATAGATGAATTTTAAATTCCAACTTTTAAGTGAAATAAGCCAGTCAGAAAAGATTATAAACTATATAATTCTAATTATGTCTGGAAAAGGCAAGCCTACAGACAGTAGGAAGATCAGTGGTTGCAATGAGGGAGGGATAGGAATTGAATAGGTGAAGCACAGAGGATTTATTGGGTGATGAAACTATTCAGCATAATCTGCAGTGATGGATATATAACATTATGCATGTCAAAACCTAGGGAACAATGCTGTACAAAGAGTAAAACAATGAATGCAAATTTTAAAAAAACGTAGGAGGTCCCAAGATCTTAGGATGGAATGAAGTAGGTGATAAAAAATATAACCTTATTACCAGTATATGAAACAACCTCACTGAAGGTGGTGGGGGAAAAATACTGACTTAAGTAACTTTGGAAATAAGTAGAATTTGTAAGCCTAAACACAGAAGATCTGTGCACTTTATAAAGATTCTCCCCCCCACCGGCACCATGGACTATGGGTTAACACTTCTGATACTGCCATACATGTATACTAGAAGTGAATAATTAAGTAAATAGATAGTGGATTATGGGAGTCAGCTTTCTTACTGTTGGAGTTAGAATTTACACATAAGCAAAGGAAAGAGAACAGGATGGTCAATGTGTTAATGGATTAGAGTTGGAAACATTAGTATGAACTTACATTTAGCTTAATATAGATACACATAGTTATAATATTTATAGATCTCTGTATATACATGGATTAATATGTGCACAGATATTCCTTTGTTCTGTTAGCTGAGAGGACCTAAAAGAAATGACACTCCATTAGCAAAGAATACACATAGTGTCCAGATCTTGGTTTCTAATACCAATCTCCAATAAGATGAACCAAAGCTCCATAGAGAAATGACTGATTCTAGGTGTGAGGCAGGAAATATATAAGATGAACCTGGATCATCTTATAGTACCAGAAAGTAGAGAGGTGTTACTTACCCCTACTCACACATACCTGCCCCAGTCCATACACACACACACACACACACACACACACACACACACACACACACACTGATGGGGATATGTTAAAAGGGACACAGAATCCAACTGAAAGAGATCTCAATAACTGGGAATAGAACCATGAACAGAGAAATAAAAAAGTAGCATGAGACTTTATTCAAAGTATAAAATAAATGCTCATAAATCCGTATTGATGTAAATAAGTGATTGAATAAATGGGGGAGAATAGATGAAGATCCCTTACATAAGAATTTCAAATAATTTGTGTACTTTGCCCTCAAAGAAATGAAATGTAATTCCCCAGTCTTTGAGTGCTGTGCATAGTGACTCTCTTCCCAAAGTACAGTATGGAAAGGGGTAAGAATAAGTACTTGACAGTGGGGAAGACTGGCAAACCATGTCAGCCAGATGATCAAGGTCCACATCAACAGTGATAAGTCGTGTTGATAGTATGTAGATTGATATAATGTGAGGATAATGGTACTTCAATTCTATGATCTTCCCCCCACAAAAAAACATATAACCCCATTCTATTCATGAGAAATACATCAGACAAATCCCAGTAGAGGAATATTTTACAAAATACTTAGTTAGTACTCCTCAAAACTGTCAAAGTCACCAAAAACAAGGGAACTCTGATAACTGCCAAAGTGAAGAGTAGCCTATGGAGACCTGACAACTGAAATGCAATGCAGGATCTTGGATGGGATTCAGGAACATCAATTAAAAAAGGACATTGAGTAAATACGAAGTCTTAATAAATTATGGGCTTCAGTTAAAAATAGATATCAATATTGGTTCATTAATTGTAACAAGTGTACTATGTTAATGTAGGATGTTAATTATAAGGACAACTGGGTGCAGAGTTGTGCAGGGAAATCACTACTATCTTCATGATTTTTCTATAAATCTGAAATGACTAAAAATAAAGTTTATTAACAAAATATGGTATTTACATGAAACAGAAGAGCCCCCAAATAATTAATGCTAATAAAAATTTTACATCAAAAAACAAGGAAGGATATAATAATTAAATCATTCACCCTGATGAGTAAACAGTTTTAGAACTAGTAGTCAAAATGGAGATGACAAAAAACTTCCACATTTGTTCTCAATGTAGTAAGATAAATGAGAGAATAAACCATTCTTTCTAACCTATCTTTATTTTTACTGTGCAATTTATATGTTTACCTCCAACATCTTAAAATCTTTGTTTTACATATTATTTCCCCTTATGATAAAATTAATGCATATTCATTGTAGAAAATTTGGAAAGCATCAAAAAGTGTAGAGAAGAAAGTAATACCTACAATTTCACTACCCAGTTATATTAGAAGTTTTTTAAGAGTTTAGTATTTTATTTTCTAGCCTTAACATTTTATTTTATTAAATTTCAGATATCATGTATTTCTATAGTAATATGATCATATTTAAAACATTACTGAATCTCATTTAGGTAATTTTGTCCCATATTGTGTTCTAGAGTTTGAAGATGTGAGAACATAGCACATAAATTATGCTTACATAATGATATTTTGATTGCATGCATTTGCTAGTCAAATAAAATAAGTCAACTGAGTTTTAAAACTATCCAAACTGATTGACATCTTAGGTAGAGAGTCAATTTGGTTGAAAATCCTTTTCACTTTTTAGGGAATCATTCATTCAATGAATATTTGCAAACTTACTATATGCCAGGCTCTGGAAACAACAATGAACCAAAGAGAAAAAATTCCTAACTTCATAGAACTTATACTCTAGTGGTGGGAATTATCAGAACAGGAATTTTAAAAAATGCCTCTCATTAATATGCTAAAGGCTTCAATGGAAAAATTAGACAACATGCAAGAACAGATGGATAATGTAAGCAAAGAGATAAATATTTAAGAGAGAATTAAAAAGAAATCCTAGATATAAAAAACAGAGTAACAGAAATACAGAATGCCTTGGTGGGTTCATCAGTAGACTGGACACAGCTGAGGAAACTATCTCTGAGCTTCAGGATATGACAATTGAAACTTTCAAAACTGAAAAGCAAAGAGAAAAAGACTGAAAAAATAAGGAATATCCAAGAACTGTGGGACAACAGTAAAAGGTGCAACATATACATAATGGCAATACCATTTAAAGCATTTATGACTGAGAATTTCCCCAAACTAATGTCGGATACTAAACCATGGATCCAGGAAGCACAGAGAACAATAACCAAGATAAATTAAAAAATTCTATATGTAGGCATATCATATACAATTTCAGAAAAATCAAAGATAGAGAAAAAATCCTGAAAGAAGCCAGGGGAAAAAAACACCTTATCCATAGAGGAACATAGATAAGAATTATATTGTACTTCTCAGAAACCATGCAGGCAAGAAGAGAGTGAAGTGACATATTTAGTGTTGAGAGAAAATAAGCTACTGCCCTAGAATTCTGTGCCTTGTGAAATTATCCTTCAAAAGTGAGGGAGAAATAAAGATTTCATTAGACAAACAATAACTGAGAGAATAAACAGAATAAAACTTTTGGGAGGTTACATAATTGTCTATGTAGAAGATCCAAAAGAATTGACAAAAAGCTCCTGAAACTAATAACAGATTGTAACAAGCTTGCAGGATTCAAGGTTAAATGTCACTTGTTTCCAGAAACAGACTCATAAGTACAGAGAAAAAACTGATGGCTGCCAGAAGGGAGGGAGAGATGGGCAAAATAGATGAAGAGGAATGGGAAATACAGGCTTCCAGTTATGGAATGAATAAGTCATGGTGATATAAGCTGCAGCATAAAGAATATAGTCAGTGGTATTGTAATGGCATTGTCTCGTGACATGTGGTAGCTACACTTGTGAGCATAGCATAACATAGACTTGTCATATTGCTATGTTATACACCTGAAATTAATGTAACATTGCATATCAGTTATACTTCAATAAAAAGAAAAGTAAATTGCTTTTCTGTATACCAGCAATGAACAAGTAGAATTTGAAATTAAAAACACAATATCATTTACATTAATACCATAAAAAATGAAATACCTAGATATAAATCTGACAAAACATGTACAAGATCTATGTGAGGAAAACCACAAAACTCTGATGAGCAGAATCAAAGAGGTGAATAAATGAGATAGTCTGTGTTCATGTATAAGCAGACTTAATATTGTCAAGATGTAAGTTCTTCCCAATTTGATCTATAGGTCCATTGCAACCCCACTCAAAATCCCCATAAGTTATGGATATTAACAAACTGATTATGAAGTTTATATGGAGATTCAAATGACCCATAACAGCCAACTGAATATTGAATAAATACAAAGTCAAAGAAGTGCCACTGCCTGACTCACGACTTAACTATAAGCTGTAATAATGAAGCCAGTGTGATATTGGTGAAAGAATAGACAAAGAGATCAAAGAAACAGAACAGAGACCCAAAAGAGGAGCCACATAAATATACTCAACTGATCTTTGACAAAAGGAGCAAAAACAATATAATGGGGGAAAAGGTAGTCTTTGAGCAAATGGTGCTGGGTCAACTGGGTATCTACATGCAAAAACAAATAAATCTAGACATAGACCTTATATTCTTCATAAAAATTAACTCTAAATGTATCACAAACCTAAATGTAAAATGCAAAATTATAAAACTAGAATACAAAATAGAGAAAACCTAGGTGACTGTGGATATGGCAGTGACTTTTTGATATAACACAAAAGGCATGATCCATAAAAAAATTGATTTGCTGGACTTTATTAAAATTAAAAACCTCTGCTATGCAAAAGACAATGTCAGGGGAATAAGAAGATAAGCCAAAGACTTGGAGAAAATGTTTACAAAAGAAACATCTGATAAGCCATAATATACAAAAAGCTCTTAAAACTCAGCAAGAAGAAAATAACCTGATTAAAACATAGGCACAAGACTTGAAAACTTTGACTAAAGAAGATATACAGAAAGCAAGTAAGTATATGAAAGGTGTTCAACATTGTATGTCTTTAGGTAATTGTAAATTAAAACAATGAGTTACCACTACATACCTATTAGAATAGCCAAAATCCTAGACACCAGACATACCGTAGACTAGCAAGTATGTAGAGTAACTGAAATTCTCTTTTATTGCTGGTGTGAATATAAATGTTACAACCGCTTTTTTAGACAGTTTGGCAATTTCTTACTAAAGATGCTCTTACTGTATTATTCAGCAATTATACTTCTTGGTGTTTACTCATACTACTAATGAAAACATATCCACATAAAAACCTGCACATGGATGTTTATAGCAGCTTTTTTCATAATTGCTGAAACTTGGAAGTAACCAAGATTTCTTTCAGTAGAAGAATGGGTAAGTAAACTGTGGTACATCCAGAGAATGGAATATCATTTCAGTGCTAAAAAGAAATGAACTGTCAAGCCACTAAAAGACACGGAGGAAACTAAATGCATCTTCCTAAGTTAAAAAAAAAAAAAAACAGTCTGAAAAGGCTGCATGCTGTATGATTCTAACTATATGTCATTCTGGAAAAGACAAAACTATGAATACAGTAAAAAGATAAGCAGTTGCCAGGAATTGAAGAGGAGGGAGAGATAAATAAGCAAAACATGAAGGATATTTGGGACAGTGAGACTATTCTATATGATACTAAAATGGTGGATACATTTCATTATATATTTGCCAAAACTCAGGATGTACAACACCATGAGTCAGCCCTAATGTAAATTATGGACTTAGGGTGATAATGTGTCAGTGTAGCTCCATCAAATGTAGGTAACAAACGCGCCACTGCAGTGTGGGATGTTGATAGTGAGGGAGATTATATACTCGTGGGAATAGGGAAGTATATGGGTACTCTCTGTATTTTTGTTTAATTTTGCTGTGAACAAAAAACTGCTATAAAAAAGTTTATAATTTAAAAATATTAAATGGCGTGGCTGAGTTCTCTAATGAAATATTCTGGCAAAGAAACGTCAGTTATTTAATTTTTCAGAATTTTAAGCATGTATTTCCACAAAACAAAACTATAAAATATAGAGATAAAACATATAATTTATTTTTATGTGTATTTACAATTTGGCTTACAATTTATATAATGAAAAACAATAAGAAATTGTTCTTTTTTTAAAAAGTTTAGTTTATTAGCAGTTGAGACAAAATTGAAACACAAAACACGCCTCATGAATGTTGGCAGGAAATTGAGATGAGTTTAAAAAAACATGACGAACAGTTGAGGCAAGGTTTGTGATATAAGACTCAGACTGGAAATGGTTGGTTATGTATTATTCAATAGTTTGACTCAGTGGAATCAAACAGTGAATGATGAGGAGCTTTTAATTTATTTTTCAGGTTTATAACCTTTCTGAGATAAGGGACTGTCTGTGAAAACAGAGCCATCCAGAAAACTACGAGGAAATGTTACTTCCATTCAAAAGAAAACAAAGTAGAAGGTAAATAATTTTTGACAGTTTTTACTGGGAGTTTTAAGCAATTTCTTTTTCTCCAGTGTTTTTTTTTTTTTTTTCTTCCTGTATAGTCACTCAGAGTTCTGTTATTTTCTTCTTATACAGGGCTAATGGGCTGATGACATAAAGTGTAAAGTGCTAAGGTGATGGAATTATCAGAGTAGATGTTGTCATTAGCTATGTGTATTCTTTTTCATAGATCAGTATACAAACCACTTTCTTCAGATTTCACCATCTAGAGCTACGCAGAAAATGCTTAAATTCATTCCTTTAGTCATTCATTCAATGATTATTTATTGAGCAATTACTATGGGCAAGGTGCTATTCTGGGATATGATCCTAAGCACAAGAAGAATCACTTTGCTGTCATGGAAATTACTGTTTACTGGAAGAGATGGACATTAATCAGATAATCACATACAATGGTAAGGGCTAGGAAGGGGCAATCTGTAAGAGGGTACATACGAACTCAGCTTGGGAAGTCAGAGAAAAACTGTCCCCACGGAAGTGAAGATTAAGCTGAAGTCAAAGAATAAATAGCAGTTATCTGGTGGAAGAGGGCAGGAAAGAGTAGTCCAGGTAGAAAATATTTAGTCAAATATGTTGGCATAGACAGGGCTTAATATGAATTTATTATCAACATATAATGGTAAATAATAGAATAATTGCTTACACAAACGATACAACTTGACTTTGCATTAAACATGTATTTCAAACTCCAAAAGGATTAAATTGGCTCTGTTAGGGAGATGAGATCACGAGTGGGTCTTTTTTCTTTTCCATTTTTCTAAATATAGTTGAAATTATTTCATATAATGGGAATATTTTATGAAAAAACAAACAAAATAATTGCATTACCTCTATTGTGTTTTATTAAATAGCTTGTATCTTCGCTTCTTTATTAAAAAATATTTAGCATTCAACACCTTATTTCAATCAATATAAACTGAATTTTCTCAAAAATACTACATTCTTTTAAATGTCCCCATTTATAACTTAGGGCATTCTTGGCACAGAAGACAGCCTTATAAGGGGAAGGAGTGCTGTACCCCGAGAGGGACCTCTTGACCAGTCAGAATGCTCATTATCAGTCCAATTATCCCCTGATAATTGGCCTGCCTGTGGGAATAATAAGCTGGGATGATTTAACTCAGTGCTGACATATTTATATTTATAGCATCCTACACACTGCATTCTAACCTTAACATTTCCTTAAATAATGGAAGAATCTGATTCTGTTAGAATACTTTATTTGCTCAATATTTAACTTCCTGTGAACACTGAAGAACTGCTCTGCTGAGACCCAGGGAATGCTCCTTGTTTGTACTAAACTTTGCAGTGTTGGCAATAAATCTTACATAACGTCCAGCTTTCTTATTTTGTCTCTTTACAACATTCTCCAAAAAGACAAATCTCTCTTCTTGGACTCTGTGAAATTTCATCATAGGATAACACTCTTAGAATGGAGTCACTTGGCTTGTAAATGCTTACCAGCATTTCAACACTTCTGGATGGCTGGCTGATGTCCAAATGAGTCTAGGGAATGGCCAAGGAGAGGAATTGTGATGGAATTTTACAGAGGATAGGGTATTTGCTTTTGTGTGTTTCTTGAAATAATTAGGTTGAATTAGATTACACTCATGGTATAGTGTTTTAAGGTTTCCAATTTGAGATTCCAGTGTCCTCACTTTTTTGCATCTTGTGCTCCTGAAATGTGTTAGCAGGATGGAGATGTTTGCATCCCCTAGGTCTCTCTTTTTTTTTAGGTGCATAAGTTTATCTGTTTAATAAATAGTTCATACACTGGCCAGAAACCAAGTGGACAAACTGTACTCACTAACCCTTTAATACTTGGCTCCTTTGTATAATGACCCAGCCCATTATTAGATAATGAAAGAGTGTATGAGAAAGTGGGAGATTATTTATGATGGAAACAAAATGAAACTAATGGGACAAGATTTGAAAGCTGTGATGCATGAAAGGTGCTATGCAGGCAGCTTGGCACCATGACAAGCAGAGAGAAAGGCTCAGTGGGAAGCAGCAGTGTGAACATGACTATGAAAAAGAAAGAATGGATTTCCTGAATGAATCCTTGCCATCTGGTGTTTGTTTAATACACAATGAAGGTCAAATGGCTACTGATCCTTTTTTCTATAGTCCAGTGACTACAAGAATGAGAGGAATCAATGAGTTTATCGATATGTCTGGAAATGACTCACCATATGATCTGATTGAGTCAATAAAACTGAAGTAACTTGTCATTACTCTTTCAAATGTGGTTTGGATCTATGACTACAGTTCTGCATTTTTTTTAGCCAATTTGCTGGATCAAATGTGATCAGTACTTTTTTCAAGATTAATGTTTTGAAGCATTTAGTTTTATAGGTAGGTAAGATTAATAGGAAGGGTCAGGAAAAAGGCTCTCATAAAGCTGAATGTTTCTCCTATTTTCAAATGGATCTGGTAAACATTTGTTTCTGTTTATTGGTGGTGATTACAGGATTTTTTTTCCACTTTGCCTTTTCTATGTATGAAATTGATTACACACCTATTTTATATAACTATTCCTAGGGGACATATTAACTTTTAGTGAAATAATTTTTTAGCATTATATGTAAACAGCATACGTGTTGGGGAAGTCATATGTGAGTCGAACACATTATTTTATGTAACATTTTCATTCCTGCAGGTTGTTCCAGGAATGTACTTCCACAGTATGATCCTGGAACTCTTACCCTTTACGATGAAAGATGCAGGGTTTTCTGTTGAGTTCTTTTCTAAAGACTAAAATAAAAGATACTTTTCTCACATTAATATTTCTCAGCTGCCATGAAAACAGGGATAGGAGAAGCCAAAAATAGAGGAGCCAGCTGTGGGAGGCTGCTTCTTCTTCTTCTTCTTCTTCTTTTTTTTTTTCAGGACAACTCAGAAAAGTCTTTCAAATTCATTCCATAAAAAGTGTATTAAAACAAATACTGTTTCATGTGCTTGAATGCTATACTTTAAAAGCTGATATACACTCAACGGTGACACCCTGAATGTTATCTGACTATAGTGGTAGTAGAATTGGTAGTAGAATTTGTCTTCCGGGTAGCTCTGTTTAGTATTCTTTATCTCTTCCCTTTTTGAAAAGACTCTTTACTGAAGCTAGTTAATTAAGAGTGAGGCAATTATGAAAAATATTCTCTTCTCCCTCAAGTAGACTCAATGTGTTTCATTCTGATGCCACAAATTTTGTTGTTTTGAGTTTTTTCACAGAGAATAAAAGTATTACATGTAAACAAAAAAACAAAGAATCACCCATCATTCGAGTATGCAAAGGCACCATGTTTAATATATTGACTTCTTTATTTTTTCTATTTTTTCTTTACTTAACTGAACGAATACTGTAAATGTAATTTTATAATTTGATTTTTTTTTTGTTGTTTTTGCTTAACATTTTATCTGAGTTTTTTATGTCCATGAAGCCTTTTCTGCAACTCTCGTGCCCAGGTAGACTTGCTACTCCCTTCCTTTGTGTTCCCAATGCTCTGTGATACTATATTCTAACATAGCACTTTTAATATTATGTTTGTTTTTTTCATTTACCAGCTGTAAAAGCTTAGAAAGCAAGAACCTACATTTTATGTCTTTTGCAATATAAAAAAATGAGAGTTTACTGATTAAAGGGTATAGACAAGAGCAGAAGGTACTCACCTGATTGTTAGAATTGCATATGTACTGGGGCTATTAAGACAGAGGACTGATACAACGGAAATCATGAGTTTCTTGTACTTAGTAAGAATTTCAATTCTATACAGAAGGATGCTTAAAACCTCAAGATACTAATATTCTATTTGATTGACAAATAAACTGCCTAATGACTGGGTAGGCCTAGCCCTAAAGTACAAAGTTGGTGAATTTGTACGGTTCATTCCTGGCTAAACAATGATGTTAGCTTTTATGACCAACTGGCCATCGGCTTTTTAAACTAGCATCATTTATAGATAAAGGGATTTATTGGCATATAACACATGTAAGCTTAAGGTGTACAATATAGTGATTTGATATGCGTATATATTGCAAAATGTTTACCACAATAAGGTTAGTTAATACATCCATTACCATTTTTACGTGAATATGTGGTGGTAACTTTTAATGGACTCTCTTAACAACTTTCAATACAGCATTGTTAATTGTAGTCACCATGCTGTACATTAGATTCCAGAACTTACTCATTTTATGGCTGGAAATGTGTATCCCTTGAACAACATCTCCTTATTTCCCCCATACCCTGGCAACCACCATTCTACTCCGTTTCTATGAGTTCGGCTTTGTTAGGTTCTACATGAGAGTGAGAACATACAGTATTTGTCTTTCTCTGTCTGACTTATTTTACTTAGCATAATGCCCTCAAGGCCCATGAATGTTGCCACAAAAGGCAGTCTTTCCTTCTGGTTTATGAAATTGGCCATCATTTAAAGGGTCAGGTACATTCACCAGGCCTTGGAGGTCTTTTGATAACAAATGTCAGTAAGGTAGGTTGACAGGTCGACAGGGCTGTGGATGCTCCACATGTAGTTTTAGATAACTTAGAAGATAACTGGATTCAGTTGGGGCTTGCAAATCCCAAGAATATAGAAATGACTTTCAGCTTAATTGCCTTGGATTTTCTCAGGGTGAAAGGTGCAATAGAAATGTCAAAATGTGAGTACTGTTATTATATTTTCTGTTATCAACCAATAGCTTTGCCTCTCATGACTCATTTATTCAAAAGTTGGCATAAAACTAAGAAGCAGTTCTATATTCAAACTTTGAATAAAGAAAAAGTAAATTTGGGATTTATTCAGCATAAATAAAGTTCATAATATATAATTTTTTCTCAAATCCATGAATTTTAACTCTATGGCTATTTTGCCTGCTGTTCTTTTTTGAAACAAAAAATATGTGGGTACATATTGTTTTAACAGACGGATGTTGGGATTATGCAAATAACTAGTAATTTTAACTATAGGAAATCTTTATTATGTCTCTGCTGCACTTGCTTGTCATTTTTTAGGATGTGATTCATTAGATTAAAAATATGTTTCTTCATCTATTTTCTCCTTCTCCTTTGGATAATAAAGACTGACATTAAAAAATAGGATGTCCCAAAGACATAACCTGATATCAAATATGTTAGCAAAAATATTTGCCTGAATCACTGAAATATTGAAATTCTCTATGACCTACAAATGCTATAATCCTACTAAAGATACTGCTATATCAGGATTGGTTTCCCATCTCCTTCTGTTGCTCTAGAGACCTAGAATAAACTATGAACATTAAAGAGTTCATAGTTTCCCATAAACACCAAGTACAAGTGAAAGGTAGTTGATTTTTACTTATGAGATTGAGTTTTATTAAGACTGACACCTGTTTCCTTAAGTCCTCCCTGAAGAAATTTATGTCTGGAATATGAGTTACTACTTTGTCACACAGAAAAGCCACAAAAAGTGTCGATTTTGTTTCAGAATATCATTGATTTGGGTTACCTATATCCATATGCCTCCCTGGGAGAATATTTTGTTTAAGGTTACCTTTTCTCAAAAAGTGCTTATACAAGGTATATCAGAAATATACTCCTTAGATTATTATGTTATTGGTGGTATTATTATTATTGTTATTATGATTTTGCTCCTGGGCTAGCCCCAAAAGCTGAAAGTTCCACGGTTTTGTAACCTGGAGGAAATTATCAATAACTAAGTCTGATGACTTTCCCTTATAGTTATGTGCAATCTGACTCTTTCATTGGTTGCTGATGATTCTGTGGTGAGAAAGAGAAAGACCGCAGGCATGGTTGTTTAGAACCAGAGTGGTGAATGCTACACACATCGTGTGGACAAAGCTAAATATCAACTCAGAACTTTTACACTGAGTAAATCTGAACTCTTTAGGACTGAGAATTGGATAGAAGACTCAGCGGTGTTGAGGAGTATTTAAGTGCCTTGGCCCTTTAAGGAAATTCTACTGAAATCAACATAACTAAGGTAAAACAAACCTGTATTTTTAAGATATGTCTATTTTTCAAAATATAAAATTTGGCACCTCTTTTTTAAGAAAAAAAATTTCAAGTTTTTATTTAAATTCCAGTGAGTTAATATGCAGCATAACATTAGTTTCAGGTGTAGAATCTGGTGCTTCATCACATACATACATAAAATACCTAGTGCCATCTCAACAAGTTGACTTGGCACATCTTAACTAATTATTTAAGTTTTAAAAATTCTTATAAAAACTCCCTTCCAGGTAAACCATACGTAGTTTAAATATCTGAGTTACCATTCCAGGCTCCTCTGTGCTCTGGAGTAAAAGTCTTGCTTTATGGAAATGGGATTGTGGGAATGTGATACCCTAAAGAAGGATGCACTTTTTGTTTTTTGCTCTGAAATTCCATTCTTTTCCTCTCTCTCTGAGTTGCATTGACTAAAAGAGTTATTTTCCTGTGTACTTTTAAAAGAAAATATTAAGCATCAGCTGTCTCAAATGCCAAAAGAAATGTGTGTGCATGGAATATTGAATTTTCTAACAGTCTAGGTAGTTGATTGAGAACCTGGTGAGTAATATATCTCTCCTGAAAATTATTTGGCTCCGCTTTTGAGCAGAATCTCCTAAGGGCTTTGTTAGAGGGGTGGGTAAATCTCCTTTTAGGCTGAGATTGAGATGAAGGAATTTCACTCTGGAAAAAAATACATATAGATCTTTTTGTTGGCCTGGTGTTTACTCAGCTAGGGTCCCACCGAATGGGCAATCAACAAAACAAGCAGAGGGAAATTCTAACAGCACAAAAGGTTTGAGTAGGAAGATGGTCAGAGAGGATCAGATAATTAACCCCAAAAAGCTGGGTTCAGTGCCTTTATTGGGGGAATTACAGAGATAAAGTAAGGTCATTTCTCCTGTATAGAAGAAGATGGAGGGGTCAAGAACTTAGAAACATGGAGAGGGAAGACAGCGAGAAAGGACCTGGTGCTACTCTTCATTTTCTGCTGTGTGACAAAGGTCAAAATGATGGCACTTCTGGACTTTGAAGAGATGATCTTTCTTTATTGGGATTAAGTTCCCAAAGTCTCATTCATTGAGCTTCCTAAAAGTAGCAATGTACATTTCAGAATGAACTTCTAAAGCACAAGGGTCCTTGACTCCATGCTGGAAGTTTCCCAGCTGAACTAAGCAGTAGAGAACTACACTGGATAATCCCCTTGACCAAAACTGTATCAAGCAATATGGCCTATTCACAGACAACCTTTAGGATTTTAATCTCTCAAAATGTCAAAAGACATTCATTACACATAAAAATAATACTTATATATTCTTAGCCAAATATACCAACACTATCTATTCAATATCTATAAACCTAAATTCAGAAAATAACATAATGATTTTTTTCTATGTGTAGTACCTATTTTACCTATAATGCCAAAGGAATTGGGGGTTTTTTGCACAATTTTAGAGAGTCCAAGCATTTTCTTATCATAAATACCTTAGCTCTTCCACAGTCTCATGGGGGATCCCATGCACTTGCAATCCAAGTCAAAATGATATATGAAGGAGAGTGTTTTATTTGACTTAATGACCAATTCTCATTTTATTCTAACCATAGTTTCAGTTGGTCTTTATAAAGCCTTTTTTGGAATCTTAATAAAATCTGTCCATGGAAAAACCTGCTAATTTTTGTTCTGAGCTCTTACAAGTTGTTGTTGTGTGTGTATACGTATGTATACGTATATATATATATATAATATATATAAAATCTTAACATTTTCTATTTCATAATATTGAGCTTTGTAGTTTCTAACTTGAATTAAAAGTAATCAGTGGGGACTATATGGTGTTGAGTGACAAATTTAGATGTTCTCACTATTTACAAAGACATGAATAAATTAATATATATTAATAGGTTTGTTTTGGGGGATATGAATTTTATAAATACTGATGCATTCCATTTACCACATTTTTTATTGTTTTTCCATATCATAGCCCTTTTGAGTTAGATACTAGGAATTAGCTACTATGTTTGAAGAAATTTTTTTTTTAAGTTTGGAAAGCCACAGAAGTGAAGAAAGTACTTTCTTCATCAAATTTGAATGGAAAACAAGCTTAGGAATTTTACACATCTTTGAATTCTAGTGACATCAACAGTTACAAATCAAGTTTCTTCCCTGCCTTATTTGGGATGTATGCAAACTGAGTTAATATAGTTCGTCATTTTTCACTCAGGGAAATTTTATGACTTCATTTTTAGAAATGAACTCAAATTCACTTCTCCCTTGAGTGAGTGACTAAGGCAGTGACTTCACCATGGTATGTTGTACAGGAGAAAAAAGTATCGATGAGTCACAGAAAGTTTTGATTAAAGCATAGATTTTATTCCACTTAGTGATTCATTTGTGACTTTTCTTTCTCTTTGCTGCTTAAAGTGTTTCATTCCCCCTCGCTCTAAGCAAGAACAGGCGCTGAAAAAATATGAATGTCTTCTCTCTTCACTGTAAAAAAGGCAGAGGGATGAGGATCGTAGAAGAAAGGCTTTTCCTAAATGGGTTGTAGCCCAGAGTCGTCAGGGTCTCCTTTCTTTGAGTCGGAGGGGGAGATGAACCATTAGAGATGATGGACTCTGAAAAACAAACTGAGGGTTCTAGAGGGGAGGGGGGTGGGGGGATGGGTTGACCTGGTGATGGGTATTAAGGAGGGCACATTCTGCGTGGAGCACTGGGTGTTGTGCACAGACAATGAATCATGGAACACTACATCAAAAACTAAAGATGTAATGTTTGGTGATTAACATAACAATAAAAAATTATTAAAAACTCTAAAAATAAATAAATAAATAAATAATGAAGCTAAGGGAATGATCAAGTCTAAAGCCTGAGTTTTTTTCAAGAAAGTATAAGAGATTAATTATGGCAGATCAGGGACAGAATTGGTGCTCTGCTTCTACTGATATTCTTGAAGTAATTACTGAGATTGTTTCCTGCAGACCAACCCTCCATCTTCTCTTTACGGGGTTATGACAGCCTCCCTGCCTTCCTGGCAACTGTGGTTGGCTGATGTTGAGGCTAAACTGTGGTCTGTAGATGTGTGCCTGGTGATGGTGGTAAACAATTCATAATAATTTTATTCAGATCAGTGAACAACATTCTGCCATTTTGACACACTCTTACCATATTTTGGAAAACAAGTTGTCCCAGAGTAAATGGTCTAATTTCTTTTTTCTAAAAGGATCAGACCTATTAATAAATGATAGATAAAATGTAGGTTTTTTTTTTTTTTTAATTCTGAGAAATAAGAGTTTAAGTAACCAGAATAGGCATATAGTTTTTGGTTTTCTATTACATGGTATGATGATAAGGTAAAAATATTGTACTTAAGAATGTCAGGGTGGGGGATGGGCTTGGCAAGCAACATAACGTTCTTCTGAGGATTGTGAAGCTGTCTTCTGCCTTATAAATGGGAAAAAAATAAAAATGCCCTGCCTGGTCCTCAGGTCTTGCTAACAATGATAAAACAGTATGCATGAAAACTCATATTTTTTTCATTCATTCATGTAACAAATATACCAAATATCTTCTCTGTTTTTTTAAAGATTTTATTTATTTATTTGTCAGAGAAAGAGAAAGTACAAGCAGGGGGAGTGGGAGTCAGAAGGAGAAGAGGGCTCCCTGCTGAGCAAGGAACCCAATGTGGGACTCGATCCCAGGATCCTGGGATCACAACCTCAGCCGAAGGCAGACATTTAAGCAACTGAGCCACCCAGGCGTCCCCTTCTCTGTTTTATATGAATAATATATCATTCTGGACTATATATTAAAAAAGCAGATAGGCAAAATTACCGATATTCTTTGAGATTGTGTGAGTTCTTAAGAAACACAAATACCTAAGAGAAAATATAATTTAAGAGTAAGGTTTATTTCTATTTGTTATATGATAGTATTTTATAATTATAACTCTTTCTACAACTAATAAAATCTAACCAAATAGTATTTTGAGTGGCATAGAAAATAGTTTCTAGTATTAGATACAGAAATATGTAAATCAACTAAACTCAACTGTATGATAATTGGCCAACACACCTCTCATTCCACAAGTATCTGGGAATCAAATGGTGACTGTCTAGGTGTAAATGCATCTCTAAATTAATTTTCCAATAATAGACAATCTCTAACAAACAGAAACTTGGAAAATAAACAAGTATAACGGCAGGAAGGATATTTTGTTTGTGATTTTAGTAAGTATGATGTTTTTTCTGTTTAGATGCTGTGGAATTTCATCTACCACACAAAGTATAACAAAAGTAAACTTTGACTAAGGTTTTCCCCCACACACTGAGCTTTTGGTGTCACTACAAAGAAATTGTTCTAAGGGCAAAAATCTACTGTGTCTGTTTTATTAAAAAGGAATTCTGTTTTTTCCCCCACAGTAATTGCATTATCAACTCAGAGCATTTCACATCTTTATTCATATGTATTTCCCTATTTTGTGTGTATCTATATTTATATTTATATATTATATATAATTATATATACACACATATGTATATTTTTTTCTAAAGTTTTTAGTAACACAAAATTTCCATCAAGAGTGTGAAGAAATTATTGGGATACACTAAAATAAATAACAGTAAAGTAAAAATCATGATTCTTCCATGTAAACATCTACACTATATTCATAGATTATAGAACTAAAATGGTTCTTAGAGATGTTTTAATAAAATCCCTCTAATTCATAAAAAACTGCAATTAAGCAATTTGTACACTATTACATAATTAGCTATATCTACATCCAAAAAATTTTATATGGTGTTTTTTTAACTTTATATGGCATATAAAGCACTCAAATGGAATAAGAAACAAATTTCTGATGCTAAAATTCAATATTGTTTCCAAGATGAGATATTAGTAAAACATGGGACAACTAATGACAAAGCTGTAGAGTTCTCCCAATTTTCTTTTAAATTTGTTTGTCCCTAAGTTTTATCCTCAAGAGTATTATAGATTTTATAGGAACCCATAAATGTATAAACTGTATGTCCTCATGGCTTATTCTATTAAAAACTGAAATTATACTTCAAAATAAATAATGAAGTTTTCAGATATAAAGAAAACAGCGGTCAATCACACATCATAGATGTGAAAATGGAAATTTCTCTTTGTATTGAACTCTTCATGTAAAACCCTTCCACTTTTCATGTTTTAATCCACAGAGCAGAATCCAGAGAAAGCATTAAAATAGCACAGTGTGAATTACTGAAGAGTAGATAACAAAAAAAAAATGAAAATCACTTTACTAGGGCTAGAATTATTTAAGAATTTCAACTCTCTTGTCCCTTATTCATAATTTTGACCGCCTCTTTATGACAAGTGTTTGTGCTGATGAATTTAGTAATTCTAACTTCTTACACAGGCTGTCTTTTAGAAATTATAACAGCACTGTTGCTGACATTAAGGTTACTGATACTCATTTCATTCCTATATATCGGGTCACATAAAAACTCACTGAGATATCTACATTATGAATAAGCATGGTAAGAAATGTGGACCTTGGTTGAAGATCATGGTAAAATTCTCTTCTTATAGGTCCATTATAGATGTACATCTGGTACATTAAAAACATTTGTAGCAATAGGTAACAACTCTTAATGCTTGTATCATACAGAAATTTGAAGGTATCAAGTGGTTTTTAAATGGCACTTGCATGGTTTGCAAGAGGACTAAAAAATGTATTTACTCTCAAATTGCTTAAATATCAAGGGCAAACTGGTTGGCAGATGACATAACAAATGTTAATTCCAGTCCTTTCTTCTCCCTTCCAACCCAGAATTTTCAGTGACGAGGTCTACGGGTGATGGGATAGTTCAATCAATAGTTATACCCGATCTCTGGCACTTAAATGTGAATTATTTCTTATAATAGAAATAACTCTTTTGGCAAAGATTGTGAGAAAATGAACATTATTCAAATACATTTTGGAAATAATTTTTGTGGGATTTTGGGGAGGATCCCATAGTTTTTTGACACTTAATCTATTGGCTTCCGTCTAAAATATTGGCACTTAAATGGTATTCTCATGTTAAGTCTGAAAACATAGTCTCTTTGCTTACACAAATACCTTTAAAAGAGGGTAATTAGTGACCAGTGGCTAAGAAGACCTCTGTGTTGAGAGGTTATGCTAAGCCTCTTGAAGATTCTCCATGTAAACAAGTCAGACCACATCACTCATTATCCCTCCTTTGTTTACTTAGAAAAAGGTTCAAACTATTTAATGAGAGGATTACCCATACTTCAACTCTATTGAAAAAGATTAATTGATATTTTCCTGTTGGAGGTTTCACCACTTGAATTTGGCTTCCACTCTCCTATTGTTATTGATGCTGTGATCAACAGAGCAAAGTTGCTTAAAGGTTATCCAAATTTCACAGCTTAACATTACTCAAACTAATTATATTTTTGCCTTGTCTCTTAGACCTTGAGTTCCAAGGACTGTTAATTTATCACTCAAAGAGACTGTGTTTTCAACTTTACTTGTCTGAATTGAAAATTATATGACTAAAATCTGGATACTTTGGACACTTTTGCTGACTATGTTATAGACAAAGTAGAGCACCTACTCAAAATGGGGTATTAAAACATAGAGCCAAATTTCCATGTAAACCTAAAAATAATGAATTTTTTTCACTGCCATGTATATAGGAGATTTTGAAAGATAATTTCAATATCTTACCATCATCTTGGGAACACTATATGTATTAAAAAAAAAAAGTCCTACCATTTTGAGATACAATGCTGTGATAGAAATCTTTACAAATTTTTCCCCAAAAAATGTGTGTATTATGGACATATGGCTGCATATTTGGATAACACCATTTGCATTTTTCAAACTTGCATTTTTTTTAAAGCACTAGCTTGGCTTTTGCTGTCAGAATGGCAAACTGCTAGTGTATTCATCTAAAATTCCTAGTTTAACTCTTTGTCACTTTAGCATTTTATGTAATGCTAATACGTTCACCTTTTCTTAAAAAAGTAATCTAATATGTTGGAGGCAGTAAAATAAGAAAGACTTTTCAAACCATAAAGTTTAATAATAGGAGGAGTCACATCATAGTGTGAAAAAAAAAGGATAGTGTCAAAATTTGATCTTAGAAAAAATGCTTCTGAAAATTACTGGGGGAAAAGAAAGCATGTTAAAATGATTTTACTTCAGATTAATTCCCTGGAAGGATTTGCAGTTTTTATGGTTTTCTAGGGTTATTTTGCAAAAGCAGTTTTAGTTCCTGAACATTTAAACATAACACACTAGAATATAGAACCCTAAAAAAATGATGATGAGAACATAAAGATGAAAAGAACACTAGCATTAGTAATTTATGGAGATTACACTCTCAAGTTTTCATTTGCTGTAAGCCCTCTAACAGAACATCTTTATATTTCTTTATTCCATCCGTAAATTCCTTTGTGATGTAATGTTAAAAATGAGGCATATTGTACACATGGCCTGCCACAGCATTTTAAGACATACTTACTTCAGTGTCCTCCAGCCCCCAAGGAGCAATTTTATTCAAGGGAATCAGGTACCCACTTACGGTTGAATAATTTACCTGTCTTACATAATTTATACATATCAAAAATTATGTTATCTAAAGAAAATGTTTTGACTTATAGATTAAATTTTATGTAAATTATACTTTCAAATCAACATTACCAATAATCTTTTATTTTCAGATAACTACCCTAAAGGTCCATGTTACATTTTCTATGTATGTTAAAATATGCACTATTTTAAATTTTGCAATATTGTGCATATATTTGGACATATTGCAGACATATTTGGACATATTGTGGACATATTTGGAATATTTCAGTTTTTCTCTTAATTGACATACTATATGGCTACTTATATTCCCTAGCCACTTCAATCTGCTTCTTTTGAATTATGTTTTTGCAATGTGTTTATCTAATTATTACTTATTTATTAGTTTCAGCAGAAGTATTTAATTAATTAGCATCTGATGCAAAGATAAAAATAAATGCCAGCACGTAAATGATGCTATTGGAAAGGTACAAATTTTATTGGTCCTAATACCGGCAAATGCAGTTAACCTTATTGATTTAGTGGAGTACATTAAAACAACATAATAAAAACTATTTTACCACAAGGCACTATAATCTGACCACCGTGTCTGCTATTTTGCCTTCAAAACTTAAATGTATAGGCCAACATCGAACATATTGATTCTTTTAAATGGTCATCCTCTAATAAATATGACATTATCACTCCAAGTTCAGGCAGTTGTGTTAGGCAATTAGAGAGGAGGGATGTAATCAGAGGCAGTACTTTGAAAGATCATCTTTCTTTATTCTCTTCCTTTGAAGCACACAGAGAGGGCAACTGTGGAAGAGCAGTAACTGCTGAACTGGCTGTTACATAATCTGTGCTAAACAATGAAGTACTGATACTTCAAAAGTGATCATCTATCCCTTTAAATATTGAGGATGTCAGTACACATATACATTCAATTGCTATAGCTGAGGTGGTTCTTAGAGCTCATTTGTAAGGGAATTTTAAAAGTATATAAGAAAATGTCTTTAAGCATTACCTAGCAAATCCCTGGACACATATTTTCATTATTCCATATGTGGCAGACGAAATTACAGGAACCAAAGTAAACAAAGATAAATTAGAGGGGATTCCAGCTCGGAGTCTAAAGCTAGAGTACTTATGTTAACATCATTGGCACAAATTGTTACCTACTCACATAGAACTCAGAAAAAAAAATTAAATTCAAAACAGACTGGTAGGTCTAATATAAGTTTCCAGTAGTTTCCACCCATGAGGGCTTCACCTGAGTTTCAACATTGTTGCCAAGGAGTACAAACCCACAAGCCACTGTTGGAAGATGTTAAAATATGATCATATTCTAATAATATATTTTAAAACAAAATGTACTTAATCTAGCTATTAAAAGGTATAACTTAAACAGAAGGAACACAAGACTTAAACAAAGCAGAAGACAGCTGTCCAGAAATTATCAATTGCTAAAGCACACAGACTGTGATTAAATTTTAATGCAGCTCTTAGGCAAAGATTTTGCTTATCAGAGAGAAAAAAATCCCACAGAAAATATTGTTATTGATTTCATCATTTTAGATGTAACTGATCCTTTAAGTAATTTTTCTTGCTTTCAGTACTACTTTTTAAAGTGACTGCTTATACTGGGCAAATCATTAGATGGGATGTTCATTTAAAATTCTAAGCCAAATGCATAAATTGTTCTCCAGTGCACTCAAAGTCACATCTGTTGAAAACAAAACACAGCATTCAACCCATTGAATAAAAACAAAACATAACTGTAGACTAGCTGGATAGTCAAATCATGTAAATTAAATGGCATTGAAAATGATATTTTTTATTGATTTTTTTCAGGGAACTCAGTCTTTGGAATTAAAATATATTGATTACCTTTTATGTAACCCAAATTAACAGTAAGGTAATTGGATCTGCTAGAGCATCCTACTAGCTTTAGAGTCAGGGAATAGGGAATAAGAATACCTCCCCCCCCCTTTTTTTTAACAAATAAAATGCCATGTTGGCTCTCTGGATGAAAGTACATGTAATATTTTATCAATAAAATTAATTATTAAAAATGAGAAATCATTATAGTCATACTTTATATTTTAGTGGACCATAATAATTCAACCACGTGTGGGACTATTAAGGTTAAAAAAGTTACTTTAATTAAAAATTGATTATGCATTTCAGAAATAAGTATACATTTAATTATATAATTATATGCCTTCATTTATTAATTCAGTAAGTATATATTGAAGGACAACTAAGTGCCAGATGCTAAGCTAGGCACCAGTGTGTATGTGTATATATGTATATGTTCTCATAATAAATGAGCCTGTATGGACTTGTGTACAGGGAATAAATATTGACTCGATATTTTTTTCTAATGCACATTGTCAAGTTTATTAATTAGTCAATCTGAAGTCATCTGAAAGATCTATATAATGCAATATCTCTTTAAAAGACTAAGTTTTCCTCTTTAGAAATATGGGACATACCTTTTAAACCAAGTGAGTTTTAATATGGCAAAAACATATGATCTAAATTTTCATAACTATCCTGCTTTGATATTTCTTAAATTCACATTTTATTACCTTATTTGCACTTGCAGCTATTAAGTACTGTCAATTGATTGGATTAATATTGGTCTGATTGGTCATTGGCAACACAGAAGAGCCAAACGGCTAAAACTATTCCTATGTGTCCCAAACATCTGAAGATACAGATAGACACTGATACAAATATAAATAGGAGATAATTGGTTGAATTTTTTACTCTTTAACCATGTGATGATGAGTCCAACTTTTAGTAATTCAAAGAACATTGTTTGCATATACTTATTTGTGTCCTCATTTAACAGAGGTCTAAGAAATTATACAATCTCATATGGGCTTACACAGAGCTAAAATAATTCATCTTCTAAACAAACAGTATCTATTTTATTTATACCTATAGTTAGTATTTTTTGCATATTTTAAAGTCACTAAGATGTTTTAATGTGTTGATGATTAACTAAATTCTTCCCAAAAAATCATTTTGCTTACTGATTAACCTACATTGATGAAGTCACATAAAACCCTTGGACAGTCAACACAGACCACAATCTGAAAACCATCTCTTGGTTATATTGTTTGTCTGTTTGTCTGTTTGTGATGGGAAGGGAACTGGAGAAAAAAAAATTTAGTAGTATCTCCAACTGTGAAAAAAAATCTGGTTTAAAGTTTATTAAAAAACTGAGTTTTTGGTTAATATCATTTGTCACTGACATAGATAATTATCAACAGGGATATTAGGTATTTTGGATTTTCTAGTAATTATAGTGATACGGCATGTGCCTTCATTTACACTTTTACAGGAAGAAATGGTTCTTTTTGAACGTTGGAAATTCCAAAGTCAAACTTTTCATGTCATAAACATATACCCAGTTCAATTAGGGACATTTATCACTTATACTAACATTTTTCTAAACATCTGAAACTTCAAAAATATTATATTCACTTGGAAAATCTCAATTCTGTTTGCCAAAATCCTTCTGTGAGTTAAATAATGTTGAAAATACCTGTTTACCTAAATTACAGAAAGCTCTTAATCAAATACAAGGCCAATTAAGTCTGTTACTTAGATCTGCAAGGACCTCTTTTATAGCAGTGTCTAGTTCAGTGTCTCTGTATTCTCCGATGGCTGAGTAGATAGAGTACATGTAATCCCAGGGGTGAAAACAGCTACATGGCACACACCATTTCATTCTCCATGGCCTGGAAACATTCCATCACTTAGAATTCATGTTTTCACAACTACCTGCCTAATGTACTTTTGAAGTAAGAACACCAAAATCCCAGTTTCCTCAACATTTCTATAATCAGAAGAAATTCAGACCCCTTATTTTTCCAAAATGAACAGAATCCAGTGTGGTTTTGTTTTTTGTTTTGTTTTGTTTTTTACCAAATGTTGAATGTTAAGGAGACAAATGAATGTTCAAAACAGATCAAGTTTACAAGTTTAAGTTATTTGGAACTCAGTCAGCTCATCTTTCTTGCCTTACCAGATGTCTTTCAATATCATTTATTATAAAATTGTGTGTTTCTGTATCACTTGTTAAACTTAGGATCCTAATTCCCCTTTTACCCTTATTCACTTCTGCTTTACCCAATTGAGACAGTCATTTTTACTATTATTTTAATTAAACTTAAGTCATTTTTTTTAAAGATTTTTATTTATTTATTTGAAAGAGAGAGAGACAGCAAGAGAAGGAACACAAGCAGGGGGAGTGGGAGAGGGAGAAGCAGGCTTCCCGCTGAGCAGGGAGCCCAATGTGGGACTTGATCCCAGGACCCTGGGATCATGACCTGAGCTGAAGGCAGACGCTTAACGACTGAGCCACCCAGGTGCCCAAACTTAAGTCATTTTTGCCATGGATTTAATTTAAAATAAATACATACATATGTTCTGGGTGCTAGTGATGAGACACAAATTGAGGGAAGTAGAATTAGATAATTTCTTGATTGCTAATTAAAGCCCCCAAACAGAGACCAGCTATTCTCTACTTAAAGAAAAAAGAAAAAGAAACCTCAGCAGATCACAAATCCTTGTTTTCTGTAGTTCTTGAATTTAATGCTTTATTGAAAAGATGGTGCTTCAAGTTCTCTGTGAGTGTGCTATTGGTGGAAGTAAAAATGAGGTATTGTTTTCTGTCTTCCTATCAACACAATCAACCTATCGAGGATGAATCACACTACATGATCACATGGCCCTCTTGAGCTCAAGGATGCAAGCGTGGGAGATAAAATGAAAGGACTTGTGGGTGGCATCATTCAACTTTCTTCCCCTTCCTGGCCATTGTATCTTTCTCTTGAGTTGATTTTCATTACATGAGCTCTATAAGTTGAAGCCCGTATCATTTGAGGGGCTTTGCTAACAGTAATAATATCTAACACTTTGGAACAGCATTTGTTATATGTTGTACTGGTACTAATTCATTTTATTCTCAAAACTTAAAAATTGTCCTATTGTGACTTCATTCCCATTTCTGGGAAGCAAACCATGTGCCTGCAGTCAGCACGTGATGTTTCCAATTTCAAAATTACATGTTAATTCTCACAGGGTGAAATTTATGAGAAGCAGCAGAGTGGACTTTTGAGCATGAACTTGGGAATTAGACATATTTGTGTAAGAATCTCTCTGCCATTCATTACTCCTTCCATAACCTGCAGCAACTCCTTTATCCTTCCTATGTCTCAACTACCTCATATGAAAAATGGGCAGAAAAATATCTTCTGAGATTATTGAGAGAATTTAATGAGATAGTATATTGAACGTGCTTGGCACTGTGTCTACTATGGGGTTAAATACTGAATATTATTAATAAACACGATGGCATGGAATGGAAAACTACATGACATTCCATGTTTTATCCTAACCTTTTTCACATTTCCAAATTTTTTCATTCATGGGGGATTGCAGGCTAGGAGAAATGAAACTGATAGCTTGAAAGGAAGTCACACCCTTCAGAGTGGCCCAGAGCAAAACTAGAATACCATCAGATCTTAAGAAATTAACATATAGACATGTTGTAGTTTTCAAGCTGTCACTTTGGAGTTTAGCATTTCCCCAATGACATTAGTGCAATTGTTCAGCCAAGAGTTTTAATACATTTTCTCTTGTTTTCCTCTTCCCTTTTCTTTTCTTCTTCCTTTTTCTTTTCTTTTACTTTTTTTTTTTTTGTTTTGTTTTGTTGTTGTTGTTGGTATGCAACATTGCCTTTCCTCTCATTGTGAAGACATCCATTTGGAAAGCAAGTAGAGATCGTTTTCACGAAATCCTTTTATGCCTTTTAGATTTAGGAAATTTCTCTTCTTCAAACTCTCCCTAAGATCCATTAGTTTGCAGTTTCTCTACAAACTATTTTAAGAGTTATTAGTATCATTTTTGCATGTCTTTCAGGAAGGATTTGAGTGGTCATAATTGTGGGGTGTTTCTGTTTTTTGTTTTTGTTACTAGGACCTTAATCTTTTTCTCTTTCCCTTGTTACAAAGATTATTGAAAAACAGCAGGTCTGATCTTTTCTTTTTTTTTTAAAGATTTTATTTATTTATTTGACAGAGACAGTGAAAGCAGGAACACAAGCAGGGGCAGTGGGAGAGGGAGAAGCAGGCTTCCTGCTGAGCAGGTACCCTGACGTGGGGCTCGATCCCAGGACTCTGGGATCATGACCTGAGCCGAAGGCAGCCGCTTAATGACTGAGCCACCCAGGCGCCCCGAAAAACAGCAGGTCTGATCTTTTCAATAGCATTGAATGCATCTTTGAAAGCTAATACTTTATATTGTACTAAATGATAGTGCTCTTTAAAATTGGATGCATTATGTTGTAAATAAGGTTAAATACAAAGAATCAAGATTTTAGGAATCCCAGGGTCTCGTTACGTTAATCTCAAGTCAGATACTCTTTTATGAGAGAGCACAGTAGTTTAATGGGCATTTATTGATTTAAATTAAATTATAACTTTGGAGACAGTAACTTGCAAACTTAAAACAGTCATATGATATTATGAATTACATCTTATGCACATTAAGAGATCTTAAAGCAAGGAAACCAAAGATAGAAAATATTGGTTCACATTTCAAACCACAATAAGTGTGAATATAGCCTCAATTTAATAAAAATGTATAATGCAACTTGCCTTGGGTTAAATGTCTTACAATTGCTCTTGGAATGGGCACTTGTTTTCCCATTATTGGTCACTTTAATTGACTTACGCTCTAGTTTTCTCATTTAAAGATCACTTTATAGTATTGGGTGCTCTTCATCTGAGTGATATGTTCCACTCCTGCCTGGTCCAACAACACAACAGTTTACATATTTCTGAACTTGATCCGAAAACTGATTTAAAAATCCATATGGACAATCCAATTTATCTGAAAATATATACACACAAGTCTGCTCAGAGGTGGCTAAAATAAAATAAATTTCATTTTAGGAGACAGGAAGGAAGCCGAGACAAGAAAGTGAAGATTCTGAAGTAAATGGGTACTTGCTTTGACCAAGATCGAAACCCACTTCTCCCCAGAGAATTTTAGAAGAGGGCATGGAAGACAAGCACTGGAAAAGTAGAATGTTTGTGCTTTTATTTCTGGCGAACTGCATTAAAAATTCAGCAAAACGGGGGGATCAGTTTACATTACTCTTCTTGTTTCGCATGTATCGACTGACAGGTGCTGTAAACATACATAGACAAACATGGTCCTATGCTAGCAGTGCTCCAGTGACTGAGGGAAGACAGTATTTAATCTCCCAAAGTGATCACACTAAGGACTTTGCAGGCACACTATGCTGAGATTGAAGAAGAGCCCACAAATATCCGATTTCCCATAAAACTACAGGAGCTTACCTTTCAACTTTGGTTCTCAAGAAAATCCATCCAGAGAGATAGTCTTGTTCTGGCAATAAGTTACTAAGGTAGAGCAATCTTCTTCTGATTCTGGAGACTTGACTGGATCCCTTACTGGTACTTTTGAAATAACAGTAGCAGAAAGAACCCAAGAGGCACCTTGGTCTTCTGCTTGTCTTGCTTTGCTGGAGGTAAACCACCAATCCACATGCCTTTGAGTTCACTAAGGGTAGAACCTGGTGGACCTTGGCTTTGACATCAGAACTGATATTTAAAACATTGACTCATTTGTGTTTTAGAGATGCCATGGTAAATAAATTATAACTTTATATTGAAGACTAAGAGGCTCCTTTTCCTACACTATAGGCAGCGATTTGGCTGAGATTGTATCATTCTGTGATACTATCACAACTACCTTTTTTCTCACTTGAATTGTACTTTTGGCTGTCATTTGCGCTTTTGAATAAAGGTTTACATTAGTGGAATATATCATAATAGCCTATCTCCTTTTCTTGAGTTGATATACAAATCAAAAAGAAACGATAAGGCCAAGACTTCCTTTGTCCTTGGAAAAGTATGCCATCTGCATTTAGCTTATGATATTCAGCTGGGAACAAAATTCTAGCATAAGGAAGTCGTTAATACAACCCTCAAGTTACACTGTAAATTCGAAGTACTTTAAATGCCTTATGATAGTCAAAGCCAGTAAAATCGACCCTGTATATTTTTATTTCATCTCTGTTGGATCATATGATATTTAATAATTGGTTCTGGCACCTCGTTGCAAATTATTATAACTTTGAGATTCAACAGTCCTATTGAACATATGGGCAGCACAGCCTCAGAACATATATATGATACAGCCTCACAAGAGGACCTTCTGTCTTGTTTTCCTTAGCTTGGAAGGGTCAGGTAAATTTTGTTGTATCGTCATGTGCTAAGATTCCTCAATCTCTGTTTTGCAGGGTAAATGCTTAATGGAACTGATTCCCCCCCCCCCCTTAACTGTGAACACTTCCTTTGCAAAGCCAAAAGAGAAATTCATGCATCTGGGATGCAGTTTACTGGGCTCTTACTAAAGCAGTTATAAAGCTATTCCAGTATCAGTGCACAAGTATTCATCAACCCAGAATAGTTTCTATTACTTAGTGCCATATTGTATCCTGGCTTAGCTGCGAACTATGAGAGTTTCTGGAGTCAGGACCTTCCCATGGTATTGAAAGCATATGATGATTCTTCATTAATCCTGGAGAAGAGGGAAAGTTGGCGATAAAGTACAGTGACCCCAAGAAACCTTTCATACAGTTAGACATTCTCCCTTTAGCATTTCTTTCTTCTAGCTCTGCTCACAGTAGCACCCTGAGACAGTATTAGGAAAAGCATTTCCACATCAACAGCCCATTAAGGTTATTTTCAATGTTCCTGCTGCTTTGCCTCTATATCTAGCCTGTGTGCCTTGATTTGCTCTTGTATTATTTCACGTTAATTGCCATATTGTTTATTGCCATATTCAAACACACCATAATATGGGCACAGTGGCAATAATTACATAGTAAGCTGTGCTTACTAAAAGATGTCAAGATGGGTAGTGGTGGGTGAGTGGGTGGGGTAGCAGAAAGTTATGATTTATACCTTATGGTGACATTGTGGAACAGAGCTGGTTCAATTTCTCTTGATTTCACTGTTAATGCCTAAAATTAATCTCTCTGTCATATAATTATTCATTACCAAGACTACTAAGCTAAAAAGTTCAAGGAGGTGGGGGCAATGATTAATGGAATTTTTCAAGCATTTATTTTACTCTTGCCACTGCAGTATTACATTTTTAAAATTGACATCTGGGTGGACAAGAAGTAGCCATATGCAATGTTAATAATCCTCACTCATTTTAAAACTCCTGTTTTCTTTACAAATTTTTTTAAAACAAGAAATACTTTTTTTATACCTATGCTTGCGTGCATGCATATTTGCTCTAACTATGCATACAAGGCATTTCGAGGCTCTGGAATAGGATTCCCTCTTTGTCGTACTTAGAAAAATCCACCTCTCACTGAGCCATCCTACCCTCCTACACCACACTGTCACTGAGAATCTTCTTCACAATTAAGTTGTCACTTGGTCTAGACAATACCAAGAATCGTCCTAACCCTGGTGAGCCGCAAGTCAGAGTCATGCTTGATCCTGGTTGACATACTGGAAGTTGAAATCCTTTTCATGTCAGTTGAAAATATCTTTTACTGCCTGCCGATTCGCTTCTGATCCTGGTCGGCTTGCTTGGCATCATGTATGCCAGTAGGTGGAGTGCTTGCTAACAGTAATTGAATATACAGAACTTGAATTTAAAGTAAGTGGAAACCACTTTTCTTGTGATAAACTGCTAAAACCATATTTACACTGAACTCTTTCTATGGATATAATTAGTTGAAAAAAAAGTTACAAGGGCAAGGTTGAGATGAATGCAGGACGATAGTTACATGGTAGAGCACAGAGAGGCAAATTGTGCCCAAGAGGATCAACGCATCATATGGTGTAAATCCATGTAAAGGGGCACTTTTTCAAACATTCAACTGAATTTGATTTGGAAAGTAGACCTTAGTCCCTCTTTAAAAAATTCGGTATTTCTGCTGTCCAAAGAAGAAACTAGCCTTGATTAGCTGTACGTGAAAAAGCTTGAGCAACAGAGGATTAATTACTTACATGTGTTAATAATAGTCATAGTAAATTCAGCATCTTTGGAAAGAAAAGTTGCGAGAGATGCCTCCAAAATAAAGTGTAACTTTCCCATAAGAGTGTCTTGTTTTCCTTCAGAAGAAGGGTTTCAAATGTATTTAAAAGCTGCAGCTTGAGACTTGCTAACTACATCACTCTAAATCTATCTATATCACACCTAAAGATGTTAAAGCAACATTTAGAACTCCAAGGAGAAAACAAGCAACAGAATTTAGAAAGCAGGAACCACATGGAAATAAGAAAAATCTTCAGTCGTTTTTTAAGAATGTGAGTTATATGATGTGAAGTAGATGAAAATGCAAGAGTTTAAAAAAGAATCTCTTGTTCCATATCAGGAAGACTTACAGATCTGATTTCATGGCACGCAAGTGCTGAAGATCTCTATGGCTTGCAAATACCATTTCGTCTAAAAGGACTTCAGAGCAAATAATTGCACAGTATGCAATGACAAACACTACTAAAATAGTGATCACTTCCCCTTTATTTAACTTTTTTATTATAAAAATGGTAAACTCTCTTAAATATAACTCCGTGAGGACATTGTTGATTTTTTTTTTTTTTAAATTGTGTCATCATGTTCTCAGCTCATATTAAATTTTGGACAGATTTGTGTTTCAAATATATGACTTTTTTTTCACTTTGGGTTGGAATTGAGGAATGGAGGGGAAGAGTGAGCACTGCTAACTGAATTAATCAGCCAGAGCTTTATGTGGTAAATAACTCTTTGAAGCATGCAATAAATAGCTTTACTAAACCCAAGCAACTGCTTGCCATTCACTGCCTTTTCAAGCAATATCAATAGCAAAATTGAACTCCCTCAGGCCAGAAAAAAGGGAGGGGGAAGAACAGTTACTGTTCATTTAAAATAATAAAATAATATATTTTCTATTTCTCATCTGAAGGGGAAAAAGCATGTTCATTTCCCTCAAACCATGGAATCTGGCTCAGAGATTAAAGTGGCAAACTATGACCGGAACACAATCTAGATCTCTTAGCCAAGAAAGAGAGCTTTGGGAAATGTATCTGTTATTTGCTTTTGATTGGAGAAGCAGTATGAATATAGGCGTATTCGAGTTCCAAGGCGAATTGTGTGGTCGTGGGCTAGCCTATGAAAGAACTGTAAAGGAGTTCTGTTAAGAAATGAATACCTTTGTCTCTATCTTTCTCCATGTTCATTTATTCGCTCAGGTTCTACAAGTATCACTGCATATTTAGCATATTTTTATTCCTCTCATTTAAAAAAAAATGAGTGCACTCCTTTTTTGTCAGTTGTTATTCATTTTACCTTGTTTTGTTTGCTTCACTATGTTACTTCCCCTTAGATGTTGAACCATGTCATTCTCGGTCAGTGTTCATCCCTTGATAGTGAGTAGGCAAGAGACTTTACTGAGAAATAGAAAACGTTAGCCTCTGATCTCACCAGGATTATATTCCCTCTTAATAGAAGCTGTTGATAGATCCTGAACAGCTCCACACTTGGGGTGTTGACTTGTAGAATGAAATCCTCTGCACACAAGCACAGCAAAATATTTTGGTGAAAAGTAATTATCAGAAATAGTGACACTAGTAGATTAGTTAACTACATTTCAGCATGAAGCTTGAGTTACCCCTGCCCATTCTTGTTCCAGACCCATCTGAAATCAGCAATTCAGCTTAATGATGTCACAACATTTGCCAGGCTGTGGGCACTGAAGAGAAGACACAGGATTGCTCCCACTGCATGAGGTTCCCCTCCTTTCCCTCTACGCAAACAGCCCATCTGTCTCACTTCGCCCGGAAACTGTTATCTTTGAAACATCATTCTATTATTATCATGGTGGTTCTTTAAAATTGGTCCCTAACTTTGGATTTTGTTTTGGAAATCAGGTTTCCCAATTCTCTCAGATCTCATTGGCCCATTTAAAATGTTGATAGTAATAGGCCCTGGAAGCAGCTCATCTCACTAAAGAGCTCAAATACCATCTATTTCCATTCACTTACTAGAGGATAACCTTTTGTGAAATACAGATAGCTTACTTTTTTTTTTTAATCACAACAAAGAATCCAACCCCTCCCAACCTCTAATATTTTTCAAAGTGTGAATTGAAGAGGACTTAGAGACAGATGGGTCTGGATGATCAAGTTACCTGTTATAGCAGCACATCTGCCGGGGCAGTCAATCACTGTGATGGCTCTGACAGGTCGATGGAGCCTGAGCAAGATCGGCTAATGCAGACAGAAGAACGGCTGGGGAAGGGCAGACCTCCTGCCTGTCTCCTGGGTTTGGTCGGTCTGAAAGCTGTACTTGAATTTGCTCTGGTTAAAATTCTGTCTGTCTACTGAGCGATGATATTAGATGAAAGATTTGGGCTCCTAATTTTTTTAAAGCCAACATATTGAACACATATGATTGGGAATGAGTCGATTAGCACTTTCAAGCTGTCAGTCAATATTTGGTCGTATTTAGGGGACAGGGTGGGGAGTGTGGGGTGAATAAGATTAGGAAATGGAGAGGTAGGAGATAGTTTCAAAACTGCATTTTCCCCTCAAAGTGTCAAAAGGATTAAATGCATTAAGCACTGATTCTGAGATGCCTATTTCTGCGAGCTCAGTATAATAAAAATTAGCATTGAACAGAACAAAGGCAACTCTAAGAATGTCAAGAAGCAAAATTAATTTATGGACGGATGCTATTTTATTTTCTCAGTATATTTGCTCCTTTCCTTCCCTCTCCAATCACAAAGTGAATCATATTTATCCATCCTGATAGATCCAAATATTTGGCAATATCATGTGT